>NW_027185903.1:6215541-6265084 GCF_028583685.1 Petaurus breviceps papuanus
TCTCTCTCTCTCTGTCTCTGTCTCTCTCTCTCTCTGTCTCTCTCTCTCTGAAATCTCAGGACATTTGCTCTTCTCTAGTCATGTGGTGCCCATGATCTTGCTAATATCATGAAAGTGGATCAGTAATCACATCTGCCATTTCTTTCAGTATTTGAGGATGTAATTCATCTGGGCCCAGTGACTGGAATCCATTAAAAGCAACTTGTGAGTCAACAGGTGGGGCAGTGGATAGAGCAATGAACTTGGAGTCAGGAGACTATGACTTCAGATCTGCCCTCAGACATTTATTAGCTGTGTCATCCTGGGCAAGTCACTTGACCTGTTTGTCTTAGTTTCTTCATCTGTAAAATAGGGATAATAACACTACCTAACTCATAGGGTTGTTGTGATGATCAAATGAGGTGATATTTAAAGTATGTAGCACAGTGGCTGGCACGAGGTTAAATACTATATAAATATTTCTTAGCTGTTAACTAGTTGTTCTTTTACTATCCCTTTATTTAACTTGGGTTTCAATTCCCTGTTAGACACTTTTGTCCTGTCATTTCCAAAGTGTCCTCTCCTTGGCAGAAAAAAAAATGGGGACAGTTAGGTGGCACAGTGAATACAGCACCATCCCTGAAGTCAGGAGGACCTAAGTTCAAATCTGGCCTCAGATACTTGACACTTAGCTAGCTGTGTGACCTTGGGTAAGTCACTTAACCCCAATTGCCCTGCCTTTCCCCCTCCAAAAAAAATGTAAACAAGTTAAGAATCAATCTCCTCTTCCTTCCCTGTTGTCAGTTATCATGATCCCATCCACTTCCAGCAAAACTCCTATCCCTTCTTTGCTCCTCCTGTGTTTTTCTCTTGGTAAAGAGAAAACCAAGAAAGTGAAAGCAAAGAGATGCTAAAAATGCATTCCCCCAGTGCCATTGTATGATGGCCTCAGCTTCTTCTGCTCACCTCTGCTCATTCTAAGCATTAGAATGCCTGAGGTCTAGGCTTATGGGACTAATTCTGATTGATGGAGAGGTAACCAGGCTCAGCCACTCCATTCTCTAGCATTTGGCAGCTACTGTTCTCTACAGCAGTCATGTGGTAACAGTTACTCTTGTGCCACTAAAGGTGAAAATAAATCCCAGCACATACACTAGGGATTTTCTGGTAAGATTTATTAAAGGATATAAGTTATGGTGGAGATGAATTACAGCCAGCTAGATTTCAGATAAATAGCAGGTACTGTACCGGTCAGGGTGGTGGTGATGGAGCCAAGATGATGGAGAAAAGGCAGGGACTCACATGAGCTGCCCACAAGCCCCTTTAAATAATGCCCTAAACGGGGCGGCCAGGTAGCACAGCGAGTAAGAGCACCGGCGCCAGTGTTGAGAAGACCTGGAGATCGAATCCCGGGCTCTGACACTTAGCACCCACCCAGAAACACCTGGCCGTGTAACCTTGAGCAAGTTACTTAACCCCAATTGCTTAGGGGTGGCCAGGTGGCTCAGCAAGTAAGAGCACCAGCTCCAGTGTTGGGATGACCTGGATCAAATCCGGGCTCAGATACTCAGCACCACACCCAGAAATAACTGGCCGTGTAACCTTGAGCAAGTTACTTAACCCCAATTGCTTTAAAAAAAAAAAATAATGCCCTAAAATAAATTCTGGAGCAATAGGACCCACAAAAGAATGGGGTGAAACAATTTTCCAATACAAGACAACTTAGAAATTCAGCAAGAAAGGTCTGTTGCACCAAGATGTACCAGATAAAGTATATACTCCTTTAAACCTCAAGTTTCTTCTGATTTGGCACCAATCTTCTTTGTGTTCCAAGATATTTATTTTTCCTTCTGAGGATCAGAGGATTTCTTCTGTAGTCATGCAATTTGAAGACATTATTCTTGTTTATACAGTGAAAAAGTTCTACTTCTAACTTCAGTCATTAGCAACAAGCCCCTCATCCGCAAGTGTTCTTTAAATATTTAGGGGTGCTAATTGGGTCAGGTGGCATATATCTGAGCTCATGGACCGTTTTTCCATATTTTTTATTAGTCTTTGACTCTGTTGCTTCAGAGGTAGGTGCTTTCTTTCTTGGGGAGGAAACCTGGCATGTTTGGTCCTCCTAAGTAACTCAAGGAGGAGTCATCATCAATGGCACTAGGCAAAGCTACTGTCATCTTAATATGGGGGTGGGAACTTTCACAAAATTACAATAAGGGAAAACAAAACAAAACAAAAGCCTGTACTTTTGCAGCAAAAAGTTTCTTCAATTTAGGAAAGGAAACTCCCAAAATGAGGGCTGCACTTGCAGTTTCAGCATTAACTAAATAATAATGATGATGAAAACATAAGTATGATGATAAATCTTGCATTGTTTAGCCTTTTTTCACCAATAGCAATTCCAATATTAGATGCTTCACAGCAATAAAAAATAAGGCACTAGCTCATGAAAAGAAACACCCAAGAAATTGATACTTTTTTGAAAAATATGACATGCCACACTCTTTAATTTATCCTTTATTAGTTGACCTTATTTCCATCTTTTGTACATTTCTTTTAAAAGTGGATTTTACTGATATCTTTTGCTTTTTATATCACCTAGATCTTACCTGTATCCCTCCTCCTCTCCCTTCCCTGAGAGCTCCTTTCAGCATAACAAAAAACATTTAAAGAAAAGAAAAAGGGGCGGCCAGGTAGCACAGCGAGTAAGAGCACCAGCTCCAGTGTTGAGAAGACCTGGAGATCAAATCCCGGGCTCAGACACTTGGCACCCACCCAGAAACACCTGGCCGTGTAACCTTGAGCAAGTTACTTAACCCCAATTGCTTAGGGGCAGCCAGGTGGCTCAGCGAGTAGGAGCACCAGCTCCAGTGTCGGGATGACCTGGATCAAATCTGGGCTCGGATACTCAGCACCACACCCAGAAATAACTGGCCATGTAACCTTGAGCAAGTTACTTAACCCCGATTGCTTAAAAAAGAGAGAGAGAGAGAGAGAGAGAGAGAGAGAGAGAGAGAGAGAGAGAGAGAGAGAGAGAGAATGGTGAAAAGTCAGAAAAATCAATCAATACAAAAGTATTGTGCAAAAATTTGACCTCATATTCAGCGTTCCTTGCCTCTGGGACACTACTAACCATCACCATCTCTGCAAAGGAGTGACATTTCATTTCATATCTAAGTTGGCTATTGAGTTTTCTTGAAAAATCCTACTTTACAGCCTTGTTGGAAATATTTTTCTTTGCGTCTTCATAATTTTATTCTTTGACATCACCCATAGCCAGACCTCAATTGTGCCATTTTAATCCATGAGATCCTATATGTCTTTCCTTTGAACCCTTTAAAATCTGTTTTCCTAAAATCAAGGTCACATTTCAACCTATGCCCAGATACTCTGAATTTCTCTATTGCAAACTTATTTTTTAAAAGTTAATCTGTCCCTGCCATTAACCATATCCTTTTCCCACTAAGCAAATAAAAAAACCCAATCCCCCCCAAATAAAACCCTGAATAGTTCAACAAAATAATTTTCCACATTGGCCATGTCCAAAAATGCATGGTTTTAAAAATTCATTTAAATTTCATTACTTCAATGGCCATAGGTTAGTGATATGTTTTCTTCATTCTAAAGCTGAAACTTAACTACTTTGGCCAAATAATGAAAGAATAGGACTCACTTGATATAGGGAAATATTGAAGGCAAAAGGAGAAGGGGATAGATAGTGTTATGGAAGCAAAGAACATGTGTGATAGTAATGGCAATTAAAGATTCCCCTGTATTGGCTTGGTTTTCAAATTGATTGTGTTAAAACCCAGAGCTTGTTAATCCCACCTGTGGGATGGACTTTTTGATGTGAAAAGAAAATCCTGAACTGGGAGGAGCTGGTGATGTAGATTTGGAGAGATAAGAGAGAGGCGGAAGATCTTTTTGGAAGCAGCACTTCGTGGAGAGAGAGAGGCTAAGAGAATTGCTGGTGGCCGCTTTGAATTGCCCTGGACTTTTGAGACCTGCCCCCTGAGCTGCCAAGGACTGAGAAGACATGGCTGTTTTGCTGGTACTTTGTCTGTCTGTTTTGATGTTCTTTTGCCAGATTTGTCCACTGGTGAAAGACAGTCCTTTTGTTGAAGAAGTCCTGGAACCTGGCTGTTCACTAAGAAGCCCTGAGACTGTCCTGCAGACAGAGAGTGAATACTGTCCACTGGTGAAGGACAGTGCTGTTGTTGCAGGGGTCTGGAGACTGTCCTGCAGACAGAGTGAATACTGTCCACTGGTGAAGGACAGTGCTGTTGTTGCAGGGGTCTGGGAGCCTTTCTGTTGGTTCAGAAGCCCTGAAGAAGGATTTTCTTGTTGTATGTTTACAGAAATCCTGGGAGAGGGCTTTGCTAATGTGTTCAGGGGTTCTAGGACTGTTCTACAGACAGAGGATGAATTCATGAAGGGACTGGCAATGTATCTTATGGCCTTGCTAAGCCTTGTCTCCCCAGGAACTAAGATTGCTGAGAACTTGCCTCGTGTCAAGATGAAGAAAATACCTCCATTTGGGTATTAAGTGCTGTGTTTAAACTTGATGTAACTCTGGGGTAGATTCAATTGTGATCCAGGGGTGGGGAACTTTTGACCTTATGTTTGGAAACTAATCTCCATTTGAGAAGAGGGGCTTTGTGGTGGACTTAATTAAGGTATAGCCTAGGGGTGGAGAAGTATTTAGAACAGAGACTTTGCAATTGATTGAATGATTGGAAGGTCCTGGGGTGGGGTAGTCCTTGGAGATTATTTAATCACACTTAGTAAATGCTGTATTTTGGAATGATGTCATGTTTTGATCTTCTCTGTTCTTGGTTGGTCACTGAATAAAATGGAGAGCACCTATGCTGGTATTTTGAACCTTGGGAAGTTGCCTTTGCTTGGCATTACATTACAACATGAACTTGGGGGCAATGGTCATTCAGTAGTTAAAGTCTAAGTAATAATTGAGGTAAAAAAAAATGACCTACTTTGACTTCACAAAAGAATCCATCAGGGAGGGGAAGACCCTCAGAGTTTCTGGTGTGGAACAGAAACAATTGCTATTTACACTCACTCTGAGTCATCAAAACCAATACAATAAGTAAGTGAAGCTTGGTTTGGGGCTGTTTATTGGTCGGTCAATCAGTGAGAACCAGAGTGATTTGGGTTTAGAGGTATGTCAAGTAGCTCCATTTGAATCCCAATGGGCTTTATCAAAGCCTCTTTTTTCAGAGCTATATTTCAAAAAATCATAAATCAAAAGTACATGAGACAAGAGTTAACTGTCCTAGTGATTTTTTTTTTAAAGAAACAATGAGGGGCGGCCAGGTGGCTCAGCGAGTAAGAGCAACGGCTCCAGTGTTGGGATGACCTGGATCAAATCCGGGCTCAGATACTCAGCACCACACCCAGAAATAACTGGCTGTGTAACCTTGAGCAAGTTACTTAACCCCGATTGCTTTAAAAAAAAAAATAAAGAAACAATGGGAGAATAAATAGGTAAGGAAGAAAAAAATCTAGCTCCCAAATCCCAAAATACCTTGTGAAATATAAACAATCAAAATTTATATTCCTTTGGACAGAGCACCCACATTTAAGGTTATGATTCCCCACATAGAGGAAGAGGGGGAGGAGAAGGAGAAAATAGCACCATTACCCAACTGGAACTGGCTTGTTGGGTCCCCTGGGAGGAAGCTACTACTCCTCACAGATTATTGTTCATCATTCTCAAAGAGGACCAAAGGCATCATGAAGGTGATTGACTTGCAAGTGGATTGAATTTAAGTGAGGCAGAGCTGTGCAAAATTATCAGCCCCACTCTCTCCTCCAGAGTCATCACAGTCCAGTGACAGCAAATAGGTCAGAATGACTTCATGGTCCAGAATGGAGATGCTTTCCCGGACTTCTTCCTCCTTGGCTATCTATCTACTCTTGATCTTAGGCACCTTTATTCTGTAATAGTGATTAATAGTGATTTTCCCCCTCCTTCTGCCTTCTTTTTTCCCCCAGTATAGTTTCTTGTCCCTCACATTTTTGTCTCTCCTAAGACCATTAAAATAGAACATAAATAGTCCCCACTCCATAGTAATACTTAGTTTTGCTGAATAGTTAATCTATAGTTGTAAATTTTTCCCTATTGTCTTTTGAAATATTGCATTCCAAGCTCTTCCTTTTTTCCATAATAAATTTTGTGAGATCCTTATATTGATTACTTGGTATTAAACTCCTTTTTTAGCTGCTTGTAGTATTTTTCTCTGACCTGGAATCTCTGGATTTTGTCTATGATATTCCTGGGAGTTTTAATTTTGGGGTTTCTCTCTGGAGGTAACTGGTAGAGTTTTTGCTTTTGTTTTTTACATTTTCCTCTGTTTTAAGAGTTCTGTGCAGTTTTCATTTATAATATATTGAAATATGGTATATATCTCTTGATTTGTTTTCTAGACCAATTGTTCTTTTCGTATTACCCTTCTTACATTTTCTTCTTTTTTTCCTATCTTTTGGTTTTATTTGAATAATTCTTTTTGTTTTACTGGGTCATTTTCTGTTGGCTTATTCTAGTTTTCAGGTCATTCAGTTCTTGAGTGAGGTTTTCTGCCATCTATTTTAAGGTTTCTATTTTCCTTGCCATTCTTTTCTCTGTAGTTTTTCCATTCTGTGTCTCTTGTTTTATTTCTTCTGGGTTCTTCTGAAGCCCCTATGACCAGGACATTTTTTTATTATTCTGAGGCTTTACTTGGCCTTTTTGTGGAGTAATTATGTTTTTCAGCTATTTACCTCCTTTGCATCTCTCAAATCAAAATATTTCCTCATAGTATTCAGCATTTTCCTTCATTTGCTCATTTCATATACCTCAAGATATAGATTAGAGGAGATGTTATTATTATAGATTACAGAAGTAAATGCTGTGGGTAGGATCTGTGTGATCCTGAGTAGACTTGGCCAGACTAGGTCTTTCCTTCAAGGGTCTCAGTGGCTATTCCGGTGCTCTAAAAACCCTGTGTTCTCATAGGTCTCTGGAACTTTCTCAGTTATAACCTCTGTCTAGGGTTCTTTCACCCTGCTGCTGGACTCAGGGACCACCATTGTACTGGGCTCTTGCCACAAGAAGCTTCAGGGACTGTTCAGGATACATTTGGACTAGGCTCTTTCTCCCATAGCTGGACATGAACATCTAGTGTCTTAGACCAAACACTCTGGAGGGTGCTCTTTCTGATGGATTCCTTTGGGACTGGTTCAGGTTAGACTCAGGCATTGCTCAGTTTGGGGTTCAGGCAGGGAATTCTGGATCAACCAGAAGAATCTAGGAGTTGCCTGAGTTCTGCCCTCTGTGATCTGCCTTTGACCTACCCCACTCATCTATTCCAGGATCTCTACAGAACCCCAGGTGTACCTTTATGGATTCTTGGTTGGGTTAGGAAGTCTAACGATGATAATTTTTATTTCTTATCCAAGAAGTAGCTCCATTTAAATCCCAATGGGCTTTATCAAAGCCTCTTTTTTCCAGAGATACAGTTTTCATTCTAAGCCCAGAAGAAGTTTTTTTGTGGGAGATCTAGGATTGTCAGTTTTCTAGCACACTATCATATTTTTACAGTCCCATCCATTGAAGACGCAGTGGTCACTTATCTACAAGGTTCTTATTAATTCAAACCCAGCAATCAGTTTGTTCCTGGTAGTGAGAATTAGATCTTGAATAGAATTTTCCTTTGTTGCTTCCTTAATTTTTTTGAAGGATGAAGTTTATAATAAAGTAAGGAAGGAAGCTATTAACTGGTCTACTTTTGAAATAAAGGCATTCTAGCAGATATCTGGATAGAATGAGGTCCCTCCTCAGTACTATATTATACCTCATTGCTAGGCTTGTTTATTATCTATTTCTCAAACTCATCTATTGCTTCTTTCTGTCAAGGTGGTCTACTCCAATGACCAAACAACTCTGGCTTCTCCCTCCATTGACTTTCATCAAAATATTCTCCATTATGCTTTACCCCTCTGGTTTCTAGATTTTCTCACAAGTATATATTCTTGGTATACAATGCTACTCCACCCCCCATCTCATCCCATCTTTTTTTTTTAACCTATCATGTTTCTTTAGCATAAGACACACCCATTCAGAGCCAGAGTTCAGCCATGGGTTTTATCCCTATAAGTTTCAGTGATACCTATAATGTAAGGTCAGACTTTATTTTTTTGTGTCCTCATCTTTCTTGCCTAAATTTTCTTCATTCCCCTATGGAGGTCATGTGTTTTACTACCTGTTTCTTTTTTATATAATTTTCTCCTGTGAACTTCTAGACACATCAACTCCTATTTTTCCTTCTCTTTTGTAGCTACTCTTTGTTGTGTTTTGGGAGATACACATGGGCAGTCTTCTTCCTTTTTCCTCATTCTTTTTAGCCCATTTGATTACATTAGTAAGACACCTGGCAAATACACTTCCAGCTTTTGTTAGGTATACTCCATATTTGGCCAGCAATCTGTCAGCCTTATATTGTAAATCTTGGTTCAAAAATCCAAATATCCTTCAAATACCCTTCTTAAACATCACATTCTTAGCCAGCTGTTTATTTTCCAAATAAAATGTTCTAGTCTTCATCATTTTCCTCAATTGACAACAGTGACGAATATACCACTTGTACTCCTATGTTCTTTAGTTTCTTGCCCAAGACTTTATAACTGTGGGAAATGTATCCCGTATATATCTTACTTGTACATAGGAGTTTTTCATGTTGTCTCTCCCATTAGACTGAACTCCTTGAAAACAGAGACCTGAGTTCAAATTCAGCCTCAGACATTTACTAGTTGTGAGACCTTGGATAAATCACTTAATTCTATTTGTCCCAATTTCCTTGTCTGAAAAATGAGCTGTAAAAGGAAACGGGAAACCACTCTAATATCTTTACTAAGAAAACCCTAAATGGGGTCATAAAGAGTAGAATATGACTGAAGTGACCAAACAAGTATTCATTCCCACCCACCCCCACCCAATGCTTAGTACCTGGTACATAGTAGGCACTCAATAAATGCTTATTGACTGGCTGAATGAGTTACTTTTTTTTGGCTCCTGTATTGTTTGTATTCATATGAATAACAATAAAGGAAAATCTATTTTGATAAGATTTCAGATATTCTATGTTATGTCTCAGCTATGCCCTGGGAATGTTGTTCTCATGTCAACAAATAGCTGCATTAATACTGAGATCTCAATCATGAATGACCAAGAAATAATACTTTTTTCTTCTTCCTTTAGCCAATACTGGATGCTCTCTCCCTTGGTAGCATCTATATGATTCTTTGGGAGACATGTACATATTCAGAGCACAAGGTCCCCTTTTTTTTTCAGGAAGAACCTCAAATCTGTTTTAAATTTCTTATAAAACTGACTTTTGTCTTCCCTTTCTCTTCCATGTAACACTCTTCCCTCCTTCAGCCTTCTGACAAGGGCCATGTTTCCCTGCTTCTGTCATAGATCTTCTTCTCCTACTTTGAACCCTCACCTGTTTTATTTTCTGGGAACCCTTTAGTCTCCCTAAAAACATGGGGTATGGAGAGTCCCTTCACCTCCTTCAGAAGGGAGATCAGCCTGCATTTGTGATGCAGATTATAGTCTGTATTCCTTGGCTGTGGCAGAAATAGAAACATTGCACACTCAATGCAATTCATTGTACAGCTTTCCCTATTCTCCATACTGGTATAGACTTTCAGTCTTTTTTTTTTTTAACTATTTGCAGGTGTTTACACCTTAACCCTAACCACTTGGTTAAAACTTTTACAGCCTATTATCACCTCTTAATAGTTTGACAATCTCTCTCAACTTTCCACAGTTTCAACAACTCCTTACTCTCACCCACCTCTCCTTCAGCCTTACAACAATCTCCCATCTCTTTTACAAATTTTCCCCAGCCACCAGTACATTCTATTCATTTGATTTACCCTCTAATTGTCCAATGTACCTTTTTTTTAACTTACCTTGCCTTACTGATTACCTTTTCCTTTTCCTTCTTGAGTCTTCATTTCAGGTTTTATTCTACAATACTCCTTGATCCTCCTTAATCTTTTTATATGCTCCTTAATTGCCTTTGATCCTGCTTCTTTTTCAATTAAGAAATAGAATCTGGAGCCATATCTGGGCCTGGAAATCATTTTCCTTCAGTTTCTCCCCAATATTGCCAAATGTCTCCTCCTCAAATACAACGTCTGACCTACTTCCTTAGTCCTAAACCTTCCAAGTCACCCGTGTGATTTCCTAATCCTGTCTTTTTCATCTCAGGCTTTTCTCTCTCCTCTCCCTCCTTCTCTCACACCCTCCCACAGAAGCAGAAAGTAGACTCCATAGAAGCTAAGAGATCAAATTATAAAATCCTCCGTGAAGAAAAATGAAAAATGTATCTGAGGATTTAAAAAAATAGAACTGTCAGTAACTAATGTGCAAATAAATTGTGTTCTTTTAAAAATTGCTTGTTTTGGAAACGGGATAGTGGGAGGGTGACTGGAGTAGTAGTCAAGGGACCAGGAGCTGAATCCCAATTTTGCCATTAATTAACTCTCTTTGACCTGGGCAAGTCATTTCATTTCTCTGACAGTCCAATTTCCTCATATGTAAAAGGACGGGGTTGGGTCCTTCCAGTTCTAACATTTATTACTCCGTGAGCCTGAAAGGCATTTCCCCAAAGGAACGATATTATAAATGGTCCTTTGGTTACTAGGTTATAAAAGCCCATTTAATACAAGAGTTAGGAGAGATGAATCCCTCCCTCCTCTTACCCTGGTAGCAGGATCTCCAGAGCTAGAAAGGGCAGCAGAAGCTACAAGGGGAGCAGCATAGGTGAAGGCAGAGCCACACTCAGAAATCTGTGGGCTCAATACAAGGACAAGCAGCATAAACCACACCTTCCAAACATGGTTGGGGAGTATTGGTGGGAGAGGTCTCCTGCCGGGAAGATCAAGAGGCCACAGTTGGGGATTGTAAGGGAACATGTTGAGATCAAACCAAGGAAGGGTACAAGTGGACAACTTCCTATTTTAGTTAATTATTCAAGTTAACTAGATGCTAATATCAGTTGTTTCTGGTGAAGAACTACAAGGGCTATTAATACTCTATAATTTCGATGTCCTGGGACAAAGTTCTGAATCCTCCACTCTAGTTATGACTCCAGCAAACCTCTAACATTGGTAGCTCCCATGGCTAAGGAGCTCCCTGGGTAGACATGTCTGAGCTCCATTTTGTATAGAATACCACACTTTTCCATATTTGTAAAAAAATGTCATTGCTCAGGTCAAACACTTCACTGTCACCTTTTTCTACATAATCATTCAAATTGAAGGCTAACTGTACTTTTAATTAAGACCAAACTTCAACTTGTCTAATTGTCTCTGTTATATTTTTTCTCCTTGCTTATTTAAAACCCTTGCATTTTGCCATGCACCAGATTTTTCTCTAACGTAGATTTTGATTTATATATTGTGTGGTGACTTTGTCCAAGAACTCAGCCTTCTCATATGACTATGTCTCACTTCCTGTTGCCTCTGTGGCAGAAGGAGTCAATTGAAGTAAGGTTTTTTCTGTGCATATTGAATTCCCATTTTCCCTTTAGCTCTTTATCGTATCCAGAGACATATATATGTACACACACATATATACACACATGTATATACATATATGTGTGTGTGCATACACAAGTAAAGTGAAGAGTTTGGACTATATTTCCAAAAATCTGAATCTATTCTATAAAAGTGTACCCTATGAATGGCTACCTACAGAAATGTAGGAGCTGAAAAATTCATCGCTGACTTACGTCTCTTCCAGAATATAAAGAGAAGATAGACTCCTTTGAGACTCTCTATATCCTTTCCACCAGTATTCTCTTCTCCTCTCCACTAGAACTCCGCCACATCAGAGTAGTGCCTATAATAGAAATTTATCTAATGGGGTAACCTATGGTACTTAGCACTATCCTTCCCATCTTAGGTAGGACTTTTTTCTTATGCTTCACACACTATTCCTAGGAAAACTGTGATACGGGCAATTGTACATCTTCCTCCCACCTCTTTCCTCCCTTTCTTTCCCCTCACTGTGTTGCCTTCTCCCCCTCCCCACATGCTCAGGGTTCCCCACCTCAGCATCCCATTCCGTAGCAATGCCTGGTGGTGAAGATCTGCTCTTCTCACCTTCTTGTATCAAGCTTGCTCTCAACTCTTTCAGCTCCATACCTGTTCTTTGGAAGGAATCTGATGAATTCATTTTCAGTGGTGTTTTAATAGCTGACAGCTTAATGAATTACCCCTTCCTGTGATAGTTACATTTTAATGGGAGGTATCAGTGAAAGGTGTTATGCAAATAACTTGGTTCAAGATCTGTTTAGTACTCATATTAAATGAAGTATTAATCAATCAATCGATCAATATTAATTAAATGACTATTATGTGCCAAGCACCATGGTAAGCACTGAATTGGGGGGAGGGGGGAGAGATATATGTTCACCTATGGTGCTCCCTAGTGTCATAAAAAAGTCCTCCAAAAAGTTCAAACAAAAGAAAATGTATCCCTTGTCCATGATGAGATTATTCAAATGGTCCATTTATTGATACTTTTGTACTCAGTGAATCAGGCCTTATACTATAGAACCTCCTTAGTGAAATATACAGCAATCAGAATGAAATTGGCCTAGTCATCAACACTGGGGGAAAAAAAAGTAGATATGAAAGATGAAAATCTATAAACTCATCTTCCTGAATTCAAATTTGGCCTTAGACACTTACTAACTGTGTGACCCTGGGCAAGTCACTTAACCCTGGTTGCCTGAGTTTCCTCATCTGTAAAATGAACTGAAGAAGAAAATGACAAACTGCTCCAGTATCTTCTCCAAGAAAACTCCAAATGGGGTCACCAAGAGTCAGAAGTGATTGAAAAACAACTGAACAACACAATAACAGGCAATGTCCTTAGCATAAAAGGAAAGAAGCTGGAATGGTAAAATTTCAGGCACAGGTCAATGGGGGAGACATTTTGGGATTGAGAGGCATTCCCAGAACCCTTCAAATCACACAACCTGTAGATAAAAGTGGCTTTGTATATGACTATTAAAAACACATTGTCAGTAGAGGGGGCTGTTGTGAGTTTCCCCCTGGGTTTATGAAGATGTATTATTTGCCCAAATAGCAGCTTGTTTCCCCCACTCATATGGGGAGTGTGTGTCAGCCAGGCCCAAGGGAATGAAGGGTGAAGGGAGGAAGGGGCAGGATATTGGCATGTCAACAAAGAAAGGGGGAGCAAAAAGCATTAGCAAGAAAAAGGATGGGAGCTGGAAACCAACCAAGCACAGAAGCTGAGGAAATGAATGCATAAATTCAAGAAGGAATGTTGTTTAAAATGTGGGCCCATCTCAGAATTAGAAAAACCAAAGGAATCATACAAAAGGCCAGCACAAGTGAGGAGAGGCTGAGGGTTGGGGAAGGGGGTGGGGGTAAAAAGAGCTTTTCCAAGCAAGTGCAAAATGTCACAGTTGACTTCCACAACAATGACCCAAGCAATAATAACATTTTCTTAATATGAGCCCTTTTGCTCTTTCTTAAATCAAGGAATTAAAAAATCCTTATTTTTGTCCATAGAAAAAAGACTAAAAAGTGTCAAGCCAAGAAACGCCCAAAGTGTTCAAGGAGCCAGGATGATCGGGAAGAAAGTGTGGTAGCTATGGACCTGAACTGCCCTAGCAGCCCCTGCATTTGCCTAGCTATAGGTCAGCTGCTGAAGAGGAGGCCCCTCCCTCCTCAAAGAACCGGATCTTCCAGTAACCAGAGAGCAAGGAAACCCTTTTAGAAGCTTTTCCTTGGGGGCCTAGAATCTGAATTTGAGTCCCTCCAGTGCCAATGGAAAGCTATGATGGACTACTGAATAGGGAGACGTCTTGGGAATGGTTTTGTAAAAGGATTAATCTGGGGGTGGCTAGGGGGCACAGTGAATAGAGCACTGGGCCTGGAGTCAGGAGGACCTGAGTTCAAATGCGACCTCAGACATTTGACACAGAAACTAGCCATGTGACCTTGGGCAAGTTACTTAACCCCAATTGCCCTCCAAGAAGCAAAAATAAATAAATAAATAACCTAAGTATGTCTTTCACTTACTTTTTTTCTGTCCCTGTGGAGCAATGGTCCCAGGGATAGCAAATTAGAAACCATCACCACCCAACTTCCATCCTGGTTATAAGAAGTGTGCAAATAAACTACTGTACAAACTCATGTACCAGATTGATCTGGATTGTCCAGGTGTGATTATACATTGACAAGTGTTAGTTAAATGAATGAAGGAAAAGTGTGCTGAATAAATGGTTGCCTATTGAATGAATTTGTTGAATGAATGAACAAAGTATTTATTGAACCTTAACAAGGGCTCAGCATGACGATAGATACTTTCATGAATTTGTCGTTGTTCAGTCTTTTTTCAGTAGTGTCAGACTCTTGGTGACCCCATTTGGGGTTTTCCTGGCAAAGATACTGGAGTAGTTTGCCATTTCCTTCTCCAGATCATTTTACAGATGAGGAAATTGAGGCAAACAAAGTTAAGTGACTTTTCTGGGGTCACATAGCTAGTAAGTGTCTGAGAATATATGAAGGATACAAACTAAGGTAGAAGAGGAACTCCCTGATCTCAAGGTACTTACAATTCTGTTGGTGTATCAAAATTCATAGAAGAAAAACTGAGGGGACAAAAGTAAGTTCTAAAGTATATGCTGAATTGAAATCCAGTAGAAGGGAAAGGGAGGTAATTAGAAAAAGTCTAGTAGAAGACATGGAAGGAGGCATAGATCTTTGAAGATGGGTAGGGTTTAGGTAGGGAGATGAGGGGAATTCAAGGAATTCAAGGGAAATAGGATGACAAAGACAGAATGTATATATATGAAGGATAGGGAGAAGCCCTACGTTTCTGGCTTTCTCTACTCACATAGCCACCATACTGGTGCAGGATCATATCACTCCATGCCTCCACTACTCTACCAGTTCCTAATTGGGCTCCTGGCCTCAAGTCCTTCCCCACACCAACTCATTCTCCCCAATTTGCAGCCGAAGTGATTTTCCTAAAGGGCAGGTTTGACCACATCACTCAATAAACTTGAGTGTCTCTCTCTTATCTCTGGGATCAAATATAAATTCCTCTGTTTGACATTTAAAACCCTTTACAACTCCATACCTTTAGAGTTTTCTTACACTTTACTCCCAAATTCTCTATGGTCTGGTGATTCTGGCCTTCTGGCAGGCCCTCCCAAAAGACATTCCATCTGCCACCCTGGCCTTTTCACTGGCTGTCCTCTGTCTGGCATGCTCTTCCTTCTCACCTTTGACGTCTACATCCCCTGGATTCCTTTAAAACTCAGCCCATATACCACCTTCTGAAGGGGACCTTTTCTGGCCTCCTGCCCACAGCCCCTGTGTCTTCTATTTTCACTGTATATATTTCATATGAACAATTTTTGGCCTCTTTTCTCCCCACCCCCAACCTCATCCCTGTTCGAATTTGAAGTTCTTGAGATTAGAGAAAGTGTTCTTGTCCTTCTTGGAATCACCAGGGCTTAATTGACACATTTTTGTTGTTATTCAGTCATTTTTCAGGCCTGCCTGACTTTGTTACCCCATTTGGGTTTTCCTGGCAAAGATCTTAGAATGGTTCACCATTTCCTTCTCCAGTTCATTTTACAGATGAGGAAACTGAGGCAAACTGGGTCAAGTGGTTTGCGTAGGGTCATACAGCTAGTAAATGCTTGAGGCAAGATTTGAACTCAGGTTCTCTTGACTGGAGTTCTGTCATTCTATATAGTAGGTGCTTAATAAATGTTTGTTTACTGGTCAGCCTAATACGCTAGAAATCAGCTAATTTGGAGGCACCTTTCATGAAAGACAGCTAGAGAGGTGTCATACAGTGAGGAGAGAGGTATCCTAGATCAGGCGTTAGGAACCTGCGGCCTTGAGGACACATGTCGTCTTCTAGGGCCTCAAGTTCAGCCCTTTGACTGAGTCCAAATTTTACAGAACAAATCCTTTTATTAAGGAGATTTGGATTCAGTCAAAGGGCTGCACTTGAGGACCTAGAGGGCCACATGTGGCCTCAAGGTTACAGGTTCCCCACCCCTGTCCTAGATGAACTGATACACTTAAGTCAAAAACATTCACTCAGTCCCAAAGCAGTGTAGCATAGCACTTGTGAGGTATGCAAGACGCTGGCACAGGACCACCCAGCAAGGTATCCCCACATCAGAGAAGGCGCTGTGCTAAAAGAGCAAAGCAGAATCTCAGTAGCACAAAGGAAACACGAGATGGGAAGATCTGGAGACATCTCCATCCCAATGCTCAAAGGGACCATTTGTGCCCGGCCTGTGGCAGGGCCTCCTGAGCTTGTATGGGCTGATCAGCCACACTTGAACCTTGATCCCAACAGTATGATGCCATTGGTCCTCTTCGAGTATGAACGATGAACAACAACATGCACAGGATTTGGAGTTGGATGCCCTCAATTCAAATTGCTCCCTGTGTGGCCTTGGGCATATTACTTAACTTCATTAAGTCTGTTTCCTAATCTATAAAATGGGAATAATAATGCTTATACTAGTCAACTCCAGGGCTGCTTTGAGGAAACAGCTTCCTAAGCTGGTGAGAACCATGTAAATGTGAGCTCTTATTCTGAATTCTTGCATATGTGGAGGGTCACACACAGCCTAGGGTAAAGGAAGAGGGTATCCAGAGAATTCAGAACCCTTGTTCTCAGGGAAAAGTTTACGTGATTTACCGGCACAGTCAGCCAGGAAAACAGTGGCCCTGGCCTCCAAAGTGCCACTTTATAGGGGTGGGAGGGAGTTGTTTCTCCATAAAAATGATGTAATTTCACCTTAATGCAAAAGTCAGAAAAATTCAATCGGGATCAAACATGCAATTTCTCATAAAGATGTCTGGTCTGCCTCTGCACACATTCCCAGGGCCCTTGTTTAAAACTTCAGGCCGCACAGGTCCCTTGGGGGGAAACCTTCGCTGTTTCCAATTTGCAGTGTGTTGGCATTCCACTCGACCATTGGTCAAGGAAATTACCAATTCCAGTCTCATCTGAGGAATTGAGCTCCCTACAATACAGTATTTTACAATTCAGTACAAGCTGCATTTATCCAGAGCTTTTCATGCGTGGCATCTTAAAGCTCTTTATGACCCTTAAAAAAAGAACTTGTAAAAAAAAAAAAAAAGAAAGCCCCTTAAAAACTCCAACCCCCCACTGAAATAAATGAACCATTGAAAACAAATAGAGCTCAGTGCAGCCCTCCTGAATGGATGCTGGACTCTCCCTTGCTGATGAAAAAAGAACAATTCAGATTCAGAGGGAATCACAATTCCCGCTGGGTCCAGAAGGGTCAAACTAGGCGCTCTTGGGATGCTGGTGTCACTTGCTTACTTCTGTTAACTATAAACATAGGGGAACTTTGGAGAAAGAATACTGAACAAAATAATTCTACTACACCCTCACTGGCTTAGTCTTTAAGAAGAAAAATTCTTTATTTTTTCAGATTGAATACATTGATGGTTTGGGGAATTTCTGTTTATTTTTTTAACCTCACAATTATTTCTCAGTGTAGTTGTCCTACCCGCTAAATCCTCCTCTAAACAAACAAAAAACCCAGTGAAGCAAAACTGTCTGAGAAAGTAGATAAAAATGTTTAATAGCATATGCAACATTCTGTGCCTGTCGTCTACCACCTCTCTGAGAGGAAGAATATACATTTCATTCTCAATTTTCTGGAACTAAAATTTTCATTAAACTACCTTGCCTTCTAATGTTGGGTTCATTTAGATCATTGTAGTCACTGACTACATTATTCTCAAGGTCCTACTTCCATATAAATCAATCCATGCAAATCTTCCCACGTTTCTCTGAATTTCTCATATGACACAGTAATTTTCCGTTGTATCCCCATCCCACAATTTATTCAGCCTTGCTCCAATCAATTGGCACTCACTTTGTTTCTTTTAAAAAAAATTGTTAACAGCTCTATAAGTTTGTTAGTCATTTTTTACATGCTTCTCTAATCTGTCATGTAACAAAGAAAAATGATTAAGCAAAACTGACCAGTAGAGCAAATGGGTATATTGGTGTCTGCCATACTAGGTATTTGTAATCATCTAAACTGTGGACTCAACACTTATGATAGTTATCCTGAATTTAGTGGTTTTTGTATCTTATATTTATTACATCATGATAGCCATGGTGTATATTGTTCTCCTAGGGCAGTTAGGTGGCACAGTGAATAGAGAGCAGGCCCTGGAGTCAGGAGGACCAGAGTTCAAATCCAACTTTAGAGACTAGCTGTGTGTCTCTGGGCAGGTTGCTTAACCCTGTTTAACTCAGTTTCTTCATCTGTAAGAAGATCTGGAGAAGGAAATGGCAAACCATTCCAGTATCTTTGCCAAGTAAATTCCAAATGGGATCACGGGATCACAAAGAGTCAGACACAACTTAAAATGACTGAACAACAGTAACAACATTGTTCTCCTAGTTCTGCAGAATGCATTCTGAATCAATTTCTACAAGTCTTCCATGTCTTTTGAAATTCTCCATTACTTGTCATTTCTTATACACAATAACATTCCACATTCCACACTTGCTGAAAACAACTGTTTCCAGTTTTTGCTATCACAAAAATTGTGGATAGGACCGTTGTTTTTGTCCTTGACTTCCTTGGGGTTCTGCTTATGATTGCTGGACTTTACCAGCAGCTTCATCTGCATTCTTACACTGAACATCCCTCCACTTGCCACCCCCTTTTTCCTTTAGTGAGCTCCTCCCAGGGCCTACATTTTAGGCAGGGGCTCAAACTGGTCATCCTTCATTCCTCTCCCATCTTAGCTTCTGACTCCCTGGACTTCCCCACCATGCCCCTACCTTTTTATCTCTGCTTTTGTGTGTTATCTTCCCCCATTAGAAAGTAAGCCCCTTGAGGGCAAGGACTATTTTTTCCCCTTCTCTTTGCATCCTCAGTACTTAGCACAGTTTGTAGCACATAATAAACAGTTAATAAATGTTTGTTGATTGACTGACTGACTAGGGAAAGGTACACACTCAAGAATAGGGTTGCTGAGTCAAGGGGCTTGAACAGTTTAATGACTTTCCCCACATAATTGCACATTTCTTTCCAGATGTGTTGGATCAAGTCGTAGCTTATAGAATCATAGAATTTTCTAGTCCAACCTAATCTCCCCAAGGAACCCTCACTATAACATATTAGATTAGCAGTCATCACTCTTCTTGACTACTTTCAAGGAGGGGGAACCCCATCACCTCCCAGAGGAATGTATTCCACTTTTGGACAACTCTAATCATTAAGAAGTTTTTCCTTACGCTAACCCTCTATCTGCCTCTTTGCCACACCCACCCATTACTCCCATTTCTGCTTTCTGGGGCCAAATAGGACAAGTTAAATCCCTTCTCCTTGTGATGGTCCTTCCATTGCTTGAACAAAGGTAACGTGTTCCATCGGAAGCTTCTGTTTTCCAGGCCAATCAGCTCCACTTTCTTCAAGTGTTCCTCAAATGACAGACTTTGACCTTTTCCATTACCATATCCTTCTAATTATCTCCTCTGGATTCTCTCCAACTTATACTGCCCTCCCAAATGGTGGCACCCAGAATACAGAGGGACTGTTAGTTACCTCCTTACTTCTCAGATCATAGACTTGAATCTATTAGACCTATTTAGGTTTTCTTTCTGGATGAGACTTCAGATACCATTGAGTTCAGTCCCCTCACTTTACAGAGGAAGAAACTAGGGTACAAGGAGGCTACATGAGTTGTCTGTGGTCATATGACTAGTAAGTTTCTGAGGTGGGATTTGAACCCAAATCTTTCTGACTCCAAGTACTGTGCCTTAAGCAGTCTCCCATATTGTCTCTCTTGGAAGAGAATTTCTTCTTGTTAGTTGCTGTACCTTTTGAAGGACAAAAGCTCTATCAACAGTATGTTAGCATGACTGACTGTCTGGAGTCAGTCAAAAAGTACCTACTATGAGCCAAACATTGTGTTGAGCACGGGAGTCCCTCTGACATCGATTATTTTCACTCTTTTATCATCTTGTTCAGTTGGATGAGGTTGAGGTGAAACATTCCCTTTCTCCCCCTTAGATTTTTACTATGACCAAGAATGCGCCATGAATATGTTGTTAGACATAAGATCTTATTTTCTGTCATTTACCACCTTAGGGGCATGTGACCAGTAGTTGGATTTTTAGGTCAAAGGATATAACAGTTCTATGACTCATCCTGCACAATGCCAAATTCTTTTCCAGAAGAGCTGGCTTAATTCCCATTTCCACCAACAGTTCTTTAATGTGCTTGTCTTCTCTCCCAGAGCCCCTCAAGCACTGATAGTTTCCTGTTTTTATTGCGCCAATTTGGTGGGCGTCAGGTGAAACCTCAGAGTTATTTTAATTTACATTCCATTTGTTGTCAGTGATTGAAAGCATTTAAAATGATTGTTGATCATTTGTATTTCCTCTCTTGAAAATGATTTGTTCATATCCTTTGACCACCTACCTATTGAAGAATGGAACTTGGTCTAATTTTTCATTTGGTCAAATCTCTACATTTTAGCTTTTTGCAAGCATTTAATACAAAGATTTCCTACCCCTACCTCCCCCAAGGAGAACTTTTGTTTTCATCTGAGCTAAATTAATTTTGTTTATGTGTTTAAAAATTTTTACCTTTGATATTTCTTCTTATCTTTTATTCCCTTTGTCCTTTAGTTAAGAATTGGGGATTGCTGGGGATGACTAGGTGGCACAGTGAATAGAGCACTGGCCCTGGAATCAGGAGGACCTTTGAATTCAAATCCGGCCTCAGACACTTAACACAAAAAACTAGCCGTGTGACCTTGGGCAAGTCACTTATCCCCAATTGCCCTACCTTTCCCCTCCAAAAAAGCAAATAAAAAAAAAAAAAAGGAAAAAGAATTCTCCGGCTAGCCAAAGACATCAAGGGCACTTCCTTTTACTTTCTCTCTCTCTTTCTTTCTCCCTCTATCTCTGTCTCTCTGTCTGTCTGTCTGTCTCTCTCTGTCTCTGTCTCTCTCTCTCTGATGAGGCCTTTTATTTTTAGATCATGTTTCCATTTGAAATTTACCGGCATTTTAAGATGCTGTCCTAACTCTAATTTCTGCCAAACTGTTGTCTAATTTTCCCAGCAGTTTTTGTCAAATATATCTGTTATTCCAGTGGTTTCTGCTCCTGGTTTTTCTTAAACATTGGGCTGCTATGCTTGATTGCAGCTGGGTCTGGCTTACTTAGTCTGCCCTACTTTTCTACTTTGTAACCTGTACCAAGTAATTTTCTCGATTATTATTTTACAATATAGTTTGAGATCTAGAGCTCCAAGATAACTTTCATTCCGTTTTTTTATTACTTCTGCAGAGATTTTCTCTTTTGTTTCTCCAACTGATTTATTTTATTATTTTTCTGCTTTTACAAAGCAATCCCTTGCTAGTTTGATTAGCATAGAGCAAAATATCTTAATTAATTTAGGTAATATCATAATTTTAAAAATCTTAGTATGGCCTGTTCATTAATATTCAATGCCCCCCTTTAATTCTTTAACTCTTCCTTTATTTCTATAAAGAATATTTTGCAGTTGTGTTTACAAAAATAATGTGTCTTAATAGCTTAATTTCCAACTATTTTATGCATTTCAAGTTATTTTGAGTATTCTCTTTTATTTTTCTTCCCAAGTTTTCTTAGTAAAATATAGACAATGTGATGATATTTGTGGGTTTCTCCTGTATTTTTCTATTCTACCGAAACTATTACTTTTGTTAAGTATTTTCTTTTAGTTTCTGAGGTTAAGCTTTTATTTAAATATCATATAATTTTTAGATAAAGATAATCAGCCTTCTCTTTGCCTATGCTTATTCTCTCAATTTATTTTCATGTCTTATTGGTACAGGTAGCCTTTTTCCCCATTACAAATAATGTTTCATCTTGGTTTTAGATAGATGCTTTTAATCATACTAATAAAACTACTTTTACTCTTATGCTTGTTAATATTTTACATGAATGAATGGCACATTTTATCTGAGGCTTTTTCTGGGTCTATTGATATAATCAATTAGTGGTAAAATTTATTTTTGTAATTAATATAACATATTTTTATAGATCTCCCATAAAATCTTTCTGAGAAGAGATACAGCATATTGAATAGAGGGCTAGTCATGGAGTCAGGAAGACCTGTATTCAAATTCCATTCCTGGCCCAAACTAGCTCTGTCACTATGCACAAGTTACTTAGCTATTCAGTACTCAGATTCCTTTATATGACTATGGGTTATAATCAAGTTTTCCAAATGGGAAATTCCTGCACTGGAAATTCTCTCTATGGATGAAATCATAGGTTTAGGCCTCTAATAATAGCTTGTTTGTTTGTTTGTTTGTTTTTATACTAAACCATTCATGAATTCCTGGTCTATATCCATACATACACAAATTAATTAATTTATTTATATGCAAGTATAATATATTTGTATATATTTGAATTTATTTCAGTAGCCATTTTTCTATTGTTTCATTTAATTATTTTCGCATCAATATTCATTAGTGATGAGAAACAGTAATATAGACAGACAGTTTTGCAATCAGGAATAGCAAAGTTCAAATGTTGGCTCTGAAACATTCTAGCTGTGTTATTCTGGGTGAGTTATTTAACCTCTTGACTCCCTGGAAACTCTCTGAGCTTATAATTTATAGACAAGTTGGCAACTTATACCGTTGAAAGATGTTTCCTTATAGGGAGGGAACTGATGAAATCACAAATTTGCATTGATGAAATCACAAATCTGAATTAAAAAATCTCTTGATATTATAGTTCCATGGTTTCATTCTCTACTTTAATCTTTCTGTGTTTTTGATATCAAGATCACAGTTGTCTTAGAAAAGGAATTTCTCTAATTTTATGAGCACTTTACATAGCAAAGGAGTTGATTATTCTTTAAATGTCTAATATTCACCTATAAATCTCTCTGATTTAAGGGAATTTGGGGAAGAGTTCATAATGACTAGCCTAATTTTTCTTGCTGAGATCAGAGTGTTTAGATTCTCTTTGCTCTGGATATATTCTTTCTTTTAAAAAAAAATCAGTTTTGTTGGCATATAATTAGGTATAAGAGCTTCTGTTAAAAGTTTTAGTAATTTGGTCTTGACAGTTCTAAAAAAATTAATTACCTAATTAGTGATTTGTCCATTTTATTGGTCTTTAAAAAAACTTTTTAGTTTTTATGTATTATCTTAATAACCTATTTTGTCTTAGATTTTAAAAATTCATCTCTTCTTTGATTTTTAAAAGTCTGATATTTTATGCTTGTGGGAGAGTTATTAATATTTTCCTAGTTATATAAATATATACCTAATTAAATGTACTTTTCTTTCTGTATTTTGTTGATATCTGCATAGAAATAATTTTTTCTAAGAACTGATTTAACTGCATCTGAAAATTTTTGTAAGTCTTCTTATTATAATTTTATTTAATATAAGAATTTGTTTCTATGATTTTTCTTTGTCTCACTATTTAGAATTAAATTATTTCAGCTTCATTATGAATCGGTGCCATATGTTTACATTTCTCTTTTTTATTACAATTTTGATTTCATTATGATTAATAACAGTACTTTTTCATATTTCTGCCCATCTCCATTTATTGTAATAATACCCACTGCTGTTCATGGGGAAGGTAGGTGATGCAGTGGATAAAGTACCCAGCCTGGAGTCAGGAAAACTCATCTACCTGAATTCAAATCCGGGCTCAAACACTTATTGGCTGTGTGACACTGGGCAAGTCACTTAATCCTGCTTGCTTCAGTTTCCTCATCTGTAAAATGATCTGGAGAAAGAAATGACAAACCACTCTAATATCTTTGCCAAGAAAACCCCAAATGTGGCCATAAGAGTTGGATCCAACCGACCAAAGAACTAATTTTCTTAGGTCATGCTCCAGTCAAAACGGACTGCTTTTGTACTACTAAGTGATTTGCTGTCCAAGTGACTGCATTGGTGTCAGAGAAGCAGAATTTAGCTACTGACTAAGTTATATAGCTAATTCAGATAACAATTTATATGTCTCAGATAAATGCCATTGCCTATTTTGTATTATAGTTATTTGCATATGTGCTGTATTGCTCTGTTAGATTAAGCACACCACGAGGGAAGGAGCTGTATCTTGACATTTCCTCCAGAGCCTGGTGTAGTCTCTTCTTACAGTTGGTGCTTAATAAATGATTGTTGTTGAGTTGAGAGGCACCATAAAGTAGCTACCTAGGCCTGCATCTAGTGCTCTTTCCACAATACCATGTTTCCCCGACAATAAGACACTGTCTTATTATTTTTTTTGGAAAGAAAAACACCAGAGGGCTTATTTTCAGGGGAGGGCTTATGTTGTCCTGCCTCAGCTCTCCTCTGCGGCACTGCTCTCAATGGCACCAGCAAGCAAATCACTGGGGAAGAACAGGATGAGGCACTCACTGCTGCAGCTCTGATTGGATGCAGCTCGGAGCGTGGCATGCGTTTCACGGGGTGGGGGGGACGGTGCATACAGAGGGTACCGTAATGTAGCGTGTAGCGCAGGGGATCACCTTCACTACAGAGCAATCTCAATAGGGCTTATTTTCGGGGAGGGCTTATTTTAGAGGAATCTTACACAGTAAGGGAAGGGCTTATTTTCGGGATAGGTCTTATTATCGGGGAAACACGGGTACCATATTGTCCCATTGTCCTGGACTCTGTTGAAGCCAATCTGGTAAACCAATTATTGCTAAGACATTAATGTTGGATGATGGCTAAATGTATTACCCATCTAAAATAGTATTAGAATGTTATACATGCATTGTAAATTGGAATTTCAGTGTTTCAACCCAAGGAATGATTAAATCCTGGGAATTTTTCTTTGGGGCAGTGGGGGAAATTTTTTTCAGGGGAAGTACCTGTTGGGGAAATTCCCAGTGAAGAAAGATCTTTAGACAAAGTCATAATAAATTTAATGCTAGAAGAGATCTTAGAGGTCCTCTAATTTAAATTCCTCATTTCTAAAAATATCTTTTTTAAAATGATGGTTTTAATGTTGTTGTTATTTACTTATTCTTTGTGACCTTATAGACAATAGAACACCAGGCCCTTCTATAGTCCACTATTCCCAAAATCTGTCCAAGTTCATGTTTATTGTTTCCACGACACTATCTGTCTACCCATCTTGTCCCCTGCCCTTCTCCTTTTGCCTTCAGTCTTTCCCAACATCAGGGTCTTTCCAGTGAGTCCTGTCTTCTCATGATGTAGCCAAAGTAGTTAAGCTTCAGATTCAGTACTTGCCCTTAGTCTGAGTTAATTTCTTTAAGTATTGACTGATTTCATTTCCTTGCTCTCAAAAGTCTTCTCCAGCACCAAAATTCAAGTGTTAACTTTGTGGCACTCAGTTTTGCTTGTAGTCCAACTCTGATGCTGCCCCCTGATCTTAATAACTCAACAAATAAAAATATTTCAAGAAAAAAAAGAGCAGGAAAGAGAATTATAAAAGTAACTTTTTTGTTGTGTTTAAAACCATTTAAAAAACCATTTAACCATTTAAAAAAAAAGAAACACACACACATAATCTAATAGGGTAGTAAGAAAATTGCTTTTTGTGTTCCCTCCTATACTTCTTTTAAATTTTTGTTTGTGAATTTTAAGGGGTTTATTGATGTCCTTTTTCATATCTTTCAGTGTCCACAGAGACACCTTTCCTACCCCCCCAGATAGATGTTATCATTTGTAAGAAATATTTATAGTCAAGCCAAACAAATAACCATGCTTGACCACGACTGAGAATACATGTATCTTAGCAGGAATAGGAAAATTTGGAAAGGGAAAGAGTTTGAGGGAAAAATAATGAGTTCTGTTTTGAACACACTGAGTTTGAAATATCTATAGGACATTTGTTTTGGGATGTCCAAGAGGCAGTTAGAAATGTGTGACTGTGGCTCAGGGGGAAAATCAGGGCTGGATATATAGATCTGGGAATCACCTGCATTAAGGTGATAATTGGAAACATGAGAGCCAATGAGATCAAGATAATATAGAACAGAGGTGTCAAGCAGCAGACTTCCATAAGGCTGAGGGTGATAGAAGCAGATTAAAATGTAATTAGGAAATACTTAACAAAATAAATAAAAATATAATAAAACAGAGGTAACACATTTTTAAACTGTTAATATGCAGCAATAATAAAAATTATTGGGAGCTAGAAGACACAGTGGATAGACTGCTGAGTCTGGAGTCAGAGGGACTTGAGTTCAAATCCAGCCTCAGACACCTACTATCTATGTGACCCTGGGTAAGTCGTTTAACCTTGTTTATCGCAGTTTCCTCATCTGGAAAATTATCTGAAGAAGGAAATGACAGGCCACTCCAGTATGTTTTTTAAGAAAAAAAATCCCAAATGGGGTCATGAAGAGTTGGATACAATTGAAATTATTAAACAATAAAAAATTCTATTTGAACTTGACAGCAGTGGTATGTAATAACAAGAAAAGAGGGCCCATAACAGAGTTTTGGGAGATGTCTAAAAGGCAAAAGTATAACTAGAGGAAGATCCAGCAAAGCAGACTAAGAAGGAGAGATCTGACAGGTAGGAAGAGAATCAGAAAAGAGTGAAAACCTAAAGAGAGGAGAGAATCCGAGAGAAAAGGCTGCAGAGAGACCAGGAAGGATGAGGATAGAGAACAGGCCATTATATTTGCCAATAAAGAGATCATTGGTAAATTTAGAGAGGGAAGTTTCAGTTGAATGATAAAGATCAGAAGCCAGACCTAATTTATCCTACAAGCAATGGGTTGGGAGGTTGGGGGATCTTTTCCCATGAAAGAAGTGAATAATACACTATAGTAGAGATGCTTGTGGTGCCAGCACAGACCCTCAGCTGAAAATTTCCCACGGCAGGTGCAATTAACTTTGAGGACAGCCTCTGAACTATGGGCCAAGGGGGTACAAGACCACTTTTGGGACAGCCTTTTGGAGAATGAAGTCAAGGGTAGATGGGTTGGCTGGCTATGACCCTAAATGGGAAAAACTCCAATTTTAAGAAGCTTTGAATGTCACACCCACTCTCTTCACAAAAACTGCTTTATAGTCTGAAAATGGGAGAATAGCTTAGACAATTCTTTGATCCAGAAAGATGAACAAGGAATAAAGCATCATGATCTAGCTACTATGTTTGTCCAGGTGTCTGTTAACATCAGAGGAGCAGCTGAGGTCTCCCTGGGGTCAGCTTGCTGAACAGGGCATATCTTGGACTTTGAAGTTTGTATCATTTCCATCTATAAATCTTGCCAACTTGTCTGGAGAAATGAACTGAGTTCTCAGGACAGATTCCTGCGAGGATCCAAATCGTCAATCATAAGTGTGCCCCTCCCCTAAAGGGGTAGTGGAAAACAACTTTACTGTGTCTCAAACAATGTTCTTTGAAGTCCTGAGGAAAACCCAAGAATAAATAGATCAAAGACTCTTAATGGCACTCAAGTCAGAATTCCCTAGCGACCGCGAACTAGACTTCTATGGCAATGATGTTCCCTGTCTGCCCAACTAGGGAAACTTCCAGTGAGTAAGTGATGAAACCAGAGTTCCTTTCTTGACTGGGCTGGTGAAAATAGATTCTGGATAGGTTTATATTTAAAGATGACAGAAAACCTTCAATTGTGCACTTTCCATCCCTGTATACATAATGACCATTAGAGCCAGGGCTTATGGTATGTTATGGCCCAGGTAGTCTAGTGACTGGTCTTCTATGGGCAAAGGACTGGTGGATCTGCAGTGTAACTCTAACTGCATCAAGAAATGTGTACTGCACAAAGTAATGTGGTCTTTTTAGACATGGAATCTAATCAAAAGCACATGATAGGCACCGAGAGGATATTTCTTTGAATGAATGAATTGAATCAAATTTGATGACCCCTCTGCAGTCCTGGACTATGAAAACTTAAAGATTGTTTAGTTAGTCCCTAGTTGAATGAATGAATGAAAAATCACATTTTAAGTGTTTACTATATATATATATGCACTGGAGGTACAGATAGAACAAGAAAGATGGTCCTTGCTCTCAGGGAGCTCCCATTCTAATTGGAGAAGCACATAAAAGTTCATCTGCAAAGCAGAAAGGCCTTAGGGTCCTAGGGTTATAAGTAGGTCGTGTCAAAATACCAGAAATTTAGAGAGCCCAGAGTCAGGGCAAGTGGCAAAGTCTGGAGGACATTAGGTGGTAAGGAGCATGAGCTCCTTATAATTTTGTTGTTCAGTTGTTTTAATTGTGTCTGACTCTTCATGACCCTATTTGGGGTTTTCTTGGCAGAGATACTAGAGTGGTTTGCCATTTCCTTCTCCATTTCATTTTACAGATGAGGAAACTGAGACAAACAGGGTGAAATTACTTACCCAGGGTGGCTGGTGTCAGAGGCCTGATTTGAATTTAGGTCTTCCTAACTCTATGCCCAGCATTCTATCCACCGTGCCACCTATCTGCTCCTTAGAATAATAACTTTTATATATCACTGTGAGATTTCCAAGGCACTTCACATATATTATCTCATTTGATACTCATAACAAATATGTGAGGTAGATATTATTTATGAAGTTAATTTACCAATGAAGAAACTAAGGTTGACATGGTTAAGTGGCTTGCACAGGGCCGTACAACTAGTAGGTGTCTGCAGTGACTTTGAACTGAGTTCTGTTTTATGCTGTGCACCAACATGGAGCAGGCTTATCAGCTTAGCACTAGCCTCCCCCACCCCTCTTCTCATTTGCACTGTGTCTTATGAGACCCTCCTCTAGCGCAGGCCTGCACAACATATGGCCCGTGGGCCGCTTGTGGTTCACGCAAAAAAATGTAGAGAATGTAAAAGAAAGTAAAGATGTAACGATCACTTTGTCAGTGCCCTGCTTAACCTGCCTTCCGCTAGTTACTATTGTGTCCATTAAGTAGCTTGGTCAGTGGGTTGTCTCTGCGCACACTCTCCTGTTTGTCACGTGACCTGAAGCAACCCTCCTGGGTCTCTAGTCTAAGAGAAGTGAGAGTCCTATCTTTTGACTGTATTTTCAATTGTTACTGGCATTGAACAGGGACAAAGTGAGTGCAGCCATGTGCCAATGCAGCTGACGCCTGCTACGTGGTGAGCGGCAACGATGCCAGGGCTTCTTCTCCTCCCTCTCTGTGCAGCTGCCCTCTAAGTTACATCAGTACCTGCCGTACTCTCCAAGGCCAGACACTCAGTTCAGTTTTTCTTTGTAAATGAGCAGTTGCTGTGGAGATTTTTTTTTTTTTGGTTCTAACATTAAAGTTTTTGGGGTGATTTTGTAAAATGGGAGATAAAAAGAAACAGTAGATTGAATTAGAACATAGAGTGTTTGATCTGGAGTGGACAAATAGATACTTGTTTATTGACACGAGAGACAAAATAGCGCCTTATTTGCCGAGAAATAATAGCTGTTCTAAAGGGATACAATCTTCATCGCCATTTTGAATCAAAACATCCTGACTTGAACAAATTGGACACTAATGAAAAACAAATTAAAGTGTCCAATTGTTGAAAAATCTCAGTGGGGAACAATGTTTTTTCAAGAAGGTAAACTCAGAAAATGAGGCAACTCATTTTCTAAAGAAATCGATTTGAAACATGATTCTGGAGTACAATAAACTGCTTGCAAGAAGTGTAATACATCTTGTTAACTGAATAAAAACAGTAAGAAAGCCTGAAAAAGTCTCAAAACTTGTACCACAAGTAATTTTTTTGGCATTAATGTGATTTCATGATGAATCTTAAGCAATAAGTGTAATTAATTGCTATTAATTGAACTTTCCCTTTTAAAAAGTATGGTTTATTTGAAAAATAGTTTAATCATTAACTATACCTTCACTTGGAAAGTGAGTCACTAAAAACCCATCTGCAGCCCAAAGAAGTTTAGTCTATTTTAATTTTGGCTTCTACTTACTGCCAAGTTGTACAGGGCTGCTCTAGCATGTCAAAGAGCAGGTAGGTGGCACCATATTGCATAGAATGCCAGGTCTGGAGTTAGAAAGACTCATTTTCCTGAGTTCAAATGTGATCTCAGACACTTACTAGGTGTATGACCCTGGGCAAGTCACTTAACCTTGTTTGCTTCAGTTACCTCATCTGTAAAATGAACTGGACAAAGAAATGGCAAACTACCCCAGTATCTTTGCCAGGAAAACCCCAGACAGGGTCATGAAGGGTCAGTTGCAGCTGAAAGGACTGAACAACAAAAAAGTGTATCAAAGTGGAAAAATAAATGGATTTAGAAAGGAAGGATCTGAATTGGGATTCTTGCTCTGCAAGTTACTAGTTGTGTGATTTTGATCAAGTCACTTAGTACCACCTCTCTGAGCCTCAGTTTCCTGATATGTAAAATGAGGGGGTTGGATTAGAACAGAAAGCCTGCAGGTACAACCTGAACCAGATTAAAATGTAATTGGAAATGTTTAACAAAATAGAGAAAGATACAACACAATGCAATGTAAATAATGTAAATTTGTGTTTTTTTTTAAAGTCAATGTGTGGAAAACCAGGATTTGTTTCTATTTGAGTTTGACACCACTGAAGAATGTATATGGTCTATTCAAGTTTTAAAGCTATTGTCCTATGATTCTAGGTCTTTCTCTCACATTCCTTCCGTATCTGAGGATACAAATGAAACTGACTTTCTTCTGAAGACTCCATTTCTTGGTGCGTTTGAAGGCAATCTGGCTCTACTCTCCCACCTCCTGCCACACAAGGGCAGGAGAGGGGGCTGGGCTATTCCTTGCTCTGTGCCACTAAAACTTAGCAAATACCTCTCTTTCCTCCTATACATTTCATTTCAGTCTATCTGGATTTTTATTTTTGCCATGGACTTCCAGGTGTCTTTTCCTCTTCACTAATAAATTAAGTACCTGACTCACAATATTATTTTTCGCCCCAACTCTGGCTCCCTTTGAATACACACACACACACACACACACACACACACACACACACACTCCCATTTCCTCTTCAACTCCCATGGCCTCTGTCTCACCCATGCACACAGGTGGGGTTGAGTCTCAAATACAGCCATCCCCACCTCCCTCCATCCCCATCCCTGACTGACTTTGCCCTAGGTTTTAGAATAGCTCTGGTGAACCCAGAGAAAGCTTAGGTTAAGATTTCTAGAATTTCCAGATCACTTCTCTGAGGACTCCCCAGCTTCCTCATTCTTTTTTTCCTTAGCCCTCATCTTAATCAAAGTGCATGCCTACACCTCTCTACCTTCCTCTTTCTCTTCATGGCTATTAATAAATCTTAAAAGTCTCCACTGTGAGACTGACAACCCAGCAAACTAGGGCAGATATCTATACTAGACACGGCTGGAAACAGCAGTAAAGCTCTTCCTCAATCTTTCCCTCCTTTTCTTGGACAGTTTCACTTCTCCCTATGAGCTCCCCCCATCCCTCATACACTCTGTACCAGTCTCTTCTGCACCAACCAATAAACTCAATCATACTCGGGTGACAGGGATTTAACTCATTATTCAAAGTCTTCATCTGAGCTTCACTAAGGAGGACCCAGAGAACTGTCCAGAGACAGGGAGTAGACACCAAGAAGGGGAAGCTGAGCTTATCTCAGGAATGTCTCGGGAATGCAACGTTGATTTGATGGAGTGGGGTCCACGCTGCCTTGCTCTGCTGCATCTGGGTAAGCAGACCAAATCAGGACCTCAACTGAGACCCAAATGAGATAATTTAGGGCATGATATTGTGATGTTCCAGTTTTTTCTGAGTAAGTCATTAATATTACATGTAGATACATGCATAGACATATATACATATATTGCAGACATGTGCACACAAGGCATACACATATCCATGTATATGTGTGTATGTACATACATGGGGACACAATATGCACATGCATATATGTAGACATAGACATTTCCCACAAGGCATTTAATACAGTAGAGCAAAATGCAGTTTTAAAGTCTCTTCTACCACAATGTAGCGAGAAGGGTAGCTAGGTGGTACAGGGGATAGAGTGCTGGGCCGGGAGCTAGGAGGACCCGAGTCACAAAGAGCAGGACATGACTGAACAATAACAATAGATGCCACGAGGTGTTTCCAATATACACATCTTAATATTTTACATGACTACTTGAACAAGAAATAACTTTGTTCCATGATCCGCTGACTGCTACTCTCAGATGAGTCAGGAGGATGGAAGCTCACTAAAGCTGTTTCCTGTGGTCACTCATAGTGTCCAGCCCAGAGTTCAAATTGAAGGACTCCCTAAAGGTGGTGGGGTCCTCCGGATGCATCTGCTTATGAGTGCCTATACTGATTCTATACATCCAGTGATATCATAGAACCTCCTCAATGAGATGCTAATACCTTAAAATCATGTGTTACTTGTTACTGCCACAAAGGAGTAAGAGGTTATCGATAACTACCAGTCAGTCTTCCTACTTTCTCTTCCCACAGAATTGTTTATGAGAAAAAAAATCTGTACATACAGTAAGAGAATCCTTTTCACAAACCATATTCTACAGCAGACAACATTTTGTTCTTGTTCAATCATTTCAGTCATATCTGACTCTTTGTGACCCCATTTGGGATTTTCTTGGCAAAGATACTAGAGTGGCTTGCCATTTGCTTCTCCAGATCATTTTACATATGAAGAAACTGAGTCAAACAGGGGTAAGTGACTTGCCTAGGGTCACACAGCTAGTCAGAGTCTGAGGCCAGATTTGAACTCAGGAAGATGAGAGTTCCTGACTCCAGGCCCAACACTCTATCCACTGAACAACCTAGCATCCCAGCAACATCTTTACAGCCATGCAATTGACTAAAAATGCCTACTATCTAAAAGTTTCTGGCTTTTTAAAAAAGCTAACCAATGGTTTTTAGAGATTGGAGTTAAATTTGTTATATGATACATGTGATAACTGAGGCCTTTGCAATTCATTAGGAAAATCACAAATGCTTTTGGAAAATTACAGTGGATTGGGAATTTATTTTTCTCTTTGGCCTTAAAAGGGATCTGTTTAATCAGCCTGTGAGTGGAGTTGGACAAGATGACCTCTAAGAGTCACTTCTAAATCCTATGAGCCTGTGATCTGTAGGGTCCCTTTCCCATCTAGCATTCTTTGGTGCTTGTCTCCTCTTTGGATTCAAAGAAGCAATTATCTCTTGCTTTACTTGTTTTTTTAGAGGGGTTAGGAAGGTGATTTAAAAGAAAAAGAAGACTTAGAAATTACTAACCTCATATAACAAACATGCACATCCATGTCCCAATCACAAACCCCAACAAAAAACTTTCTGTTCTCTTCCAGCTGGGCAGGTAGACTGCAGATTATCCTAAATGAAAAAGAAAAAGAAAAAAAAAAGAAGACAGAATCTGGGTCTGTTTGAACTTGGTACTTGAGAAATTCTGGGACAGTATTAACTGGGAAATGACTAAATAAATTGTTGTACACAAATGTATTGTAATGGAATATTATTCTGCCATAAGAAATGACTGAAGAATACAGAGAAGAGCTATATGAACTGATGCAAAGTAAAACAAACCCAGTTAGGATAACAATGTACACTGGCCACAATAACATTAGTGGAAAGATAAAGCTGAAATCGAAGGCTATGTAATCATAATGGTCAAACTTGGCCCCCAAGGAGTGATAAGAAAATATACCTCTTTCCTTTCTTTGTAGGGATGGAGGATTGCAGGAGTAGAATATTACATATATTCTCAAACTTGAATGGCTATTTTTCTAAGTTTATTTTCTTCCCCTCTGGGGAAGGGAAGAGATATATTTAGAAATTATGGTAATGTAAAAAAATAGTAATTTCTCATATTTATATCATGCTTTAAAGTTTTTCTGAGACAAGGCAAGATTTCAGGTATCAAAATCATTTATTTTCTTAATAGGATATAAAACAAACTATTTCGTGTTTCCATCATAATGCTGGCAGCTTCAGGAGAGTTGACACTTCTACGAACCTTCAAAGTCATAGGGAATTGAGATCCTTCCTCCAATGGAGATCACAGCCTACTCACGAAAGCCTCATCCCTGTGTGACAGTCCATGTTCTACCATGAATCCTTCCTAGGAGATCTCTGCCATTCTTAGAGGACTTCATATTTCATGTATTCCACTGTCACACTCAGGCTATCTTCAGTCCATCTATTATTCTTCCCCCTCTCCTCTGACCTGCCTCCACCTGACATTTGTGTCTTGGATTCTGTCTGTCCTGTCACTAATAATCATGACATCCCCCATGGAGGCAGGTGAGTAGAGATCCCCTAAAGCTACTTCCTGTGGGCCGCCTTGCACTCTGTCTTAGGAGCATTAGGAGAATGTAGCAATCCCTCCTTCCCACAAGAGCAGAAGGGGGAGAGGAAAATACATCAAAGGAGTGAGCACTGAGCCAAGAAGAGTCATTACTCAATAGACCTTAAGGGGAGAGAAAACTTTTACTCTTACTCTCTTTTGTCTTCCAAGTTGGGGTGGGGGTGGGACAGGTAAAAAGAAGGAGGGCTTATAACCAAGAAATTAGAACTGCAAGGGACCTTGGAGGTTTTCAGGATCAATCCTGATTTTATATATGAGGAAACTGAAGCCCAGAGAGGATAAGTAATTGTCTAGGATCAAACAGCAAGTATCTAAGGTGGGACCAGGGACTGGCCTTCCTGATTCCAAGTCCTTTACTCTCTCCAGTACACCATACTGCCTCTAGGGAGGCTCTCTTTTGGATTTCCCATTAGGTGAGGGTAGGGGTATGCTGGAGCCAGTTCATCCAGATTTCGGAAAGCCAATTGTTAAATTTTTCTTGTGAGCATCTAAACCTCAGAAATTGACCGATGCTACCAATAAAGGCTTGATTTATTGTTTAATTGATTGTCTAGGATTAAGAGAGTGATGGAAAAATGTTAATACAAGTTAAACTTGACAGTATGTTGGAATTTTTTTTTGAGAGCTGGTTGTTAAACGTTTAATAGCACACCTCTGGGCAGGTGGAGAGAGCACTTTTTTTTCATAAGCAATGATAACTGGTTTTTGCTGGCTTATGACATCCAAGAGAAAGCTTCTAGAAACCAAAAATTGTTGTATTATTTCAAAATATGGCCCACAGGAAGAGGCCAGAAGGGCTCAGCTCAAGTTCCTATCATGTGCCATAGGAATGCTCTAGTCAGAGCACATGATGAGGGTGGGAGGAGTGGGGGTATATTTCATGATTTATTCTCCCTAAAATATCTTCTGGTAAATCATCATGGTTCATAAGCAGTAATCTACTTATATTTTTCATTGCCTCTTGGATCACCTACAGTTATGAGGTATGAGATAGTGGACTAAGGTGTGATTTCAACTGTGATTGTAGTGTGAGGAAGGAAGGCCCACTAATTGATGCAAACATAGAAGCCCAGCAGATAGAAATTTCAGCATCAGCACATGGGGCAAAAATCTCAGAAAGCAAGGGGTTGGATATAGTGAAATTGCCAACAACCTGGAGTTTTAAAAAATCAGCAAATTCAGTTCTACACCTTTATGAACTATTTCACTAAATTCAAGGAGTCATGGTAGGGGATCTGGATACCCATGAATAGTAGCCTTCTTACTCAAGGAATTTTCATTCTATTGGAGGATTCAGGAGGTAAGAAAATACAAGGTCATTTGAGGAAGGGGAAAAGTGCTGACAAGGAGCAGGGGTGGGTCAGGAACGGCCTCCAGAAGAAAGGAGCATCTGTGCTGAGCTTAGAGATGAGCTGTGCTTTTCAGTTATAGGTGTGGGGTGAAGGTAGACAGCATGGGCAAAGGCCCAGAGATGGTAAGGAGTCAGGAAATGAAACATAGAGTCTAGTAGAGAACTGTCAGTAGGCCTGCTTAGGTGGAACAAAGGATGGGAGGAAGGAAGGGGGTACAATAGACAATGAGCCTGAAAAGATATACCAGTTTGGGAAGGACTTTAAATGCTAAACTGAGATGTTTTTAATTTACTCTAGAGGCAATAGGGAGCCACAGACCTGGCAACTTTCACCTATATCTCAGCTGATGTTATATAAACTATTTCCACAAGACTTCTTTTATTGAGACACATGTTTTACTTTTTGGGAGATATAATGAATTAGTATTGAAAATGAGAATTACCTGGTAGGATCATCTACTCTTAATTAAATTACCTTGTCATAAAATAAATCCCACTTCCCTCTTTAAAAGCCATTGGTCAGAGCTTTTTTAAAAATTAGAAGTATTTAAAAAAATTATTTACTGGGGCTGTTAACTCTTTTTTACTAAATACAATGCAGAAATTAGAAAGCCCAAACGAAAAGCAGCTTTAGGATGCAGATTTGTTTATTTGAGAGTCCTGGTAATTTAGAGCATCTCATTAAGAAAATTGACATTTTGAAGTCCTCACCAGTATCTGACTTCAGTACTGCTGTCCATGAGGCAATTCACAGGTCAGGACAGAAGAATGTCAGACTGGACCTCTAAGAGATATTTGAACCTCTTCCACCATCAAAGCATTTTGCCCTGGTAATTAATCTGCCCCACTGGCTGCCCATAATATGTATCACTACCCTCAGTTTAACTGAAAAGAAAACCAAAACCCAGCAAATAAATAATTTGCTTCAAGTTACAGACAGTCAATGTCAAAAACAAAGGGAGGATTCGGGGTTTCCAACTCCTGATCCTGAGCAGAAGCCTCTGAATCATAGTTGGGTTTTCATATTTTAAAGTCCTTCTCTCCACAATTTCACATCAGGAATTCACATCAAAATTCAGGAACATAGCATTTGATTTCACACCAAAGGTTAAAGGGAATCTCTAATAAAACAAACAGCTGTAACTTCAAACTGCACAATTCACTGAATGTTAGAGCTGGAAACAATTTTCGAGGTCATTGTAATCCATTTCTGGTTATAGCTGAGAAATCTGAGAAACAGAAAAGGAAACTGACTTATCCAAGGTCATATACAAAGTAAGTTTAAGCAAACCAAAATGCAAACCCATTAGACTACAAATTTAATGTTCTCTACATTATATCATGCTTTCTCAACCCAATCCAATAAAGATTTATTAAGTGCCTACTGTGTGAAGACACAAAATTTAGCTAATATAGGCCCATGCTTTCATTGAGTTTATATTTCATTAGAGGAAAAAAACACCTACACAGATATCTTGCATTTATGGTAAGTGAATTGGCTGACTAAGAAGATCGTGTCAAAAAATAGAATTTGGATTTTCTGGATCATGGCTTAAAATATGGAAATAACAGCTTTCATCAAGACCTTATCATGCCAAGGTAACCTTATTTCCTTTCTCATGAGTTATTAAGCTGATAGATCAGGAAAATGCTGTAGACATAGTTTGCCCAGATTTTAGCAAAGATTTTAATCAAATACCTCATACAATGCTCATGGAGAAAAGATGAAGATGTGGGCTGGACAATAACAAATCTGATGGTTTTGGAACTGGTTGAATCGCCAGACTCAAGGAGTTATGAATGGTTCACTGTCAACTTAGTATGAGGTCTCCACTGGAATGCCCTGGAGAGCTATTCTTGTCCTTATACTATTTAATATTTTTGTCAATGAGTTGGATAAAGGCTAAGATCAGATGTTTACCCAATTTGTAGATGATACAAACTTGAGAGAAATAAGTTAAGACAGCAAGAGACACTCAGGATACAAAAAGATCTTGACAGGATAGAACACTGGGCTGACTCTGATTCTATTCATTTTTAAAAATTTAATATAGTTTTATTTCATCAAATATTTTCCAATTACACTAAAACATTTTTAGCAATCATTTTAAAAAATTTGGAGTTCCAAATTCTCTCCCTCCCTGCCCGCTTCCACAACAAGGCAAGTGATATAATATCAGTTATACATGTGAAGTCATGTAAAATGTATTTCCATATTACCTATGTTGCAAAAGAAAGCACACACACAAATCAAGAAAAATAAAGAAAATGAAAAAATATATACTTCAAGCTCCACACAGAGTTCATCAATTCTCTCTCTGGAGGAAGATAGCATTTTTCATAATGAAATTGGAATTGGTCTGACTCTTACAGAAATTTGGGCTAACTCTATGAAGATGAAATGCAATAAGGATAAGTGTAAAAATTTACCCTTGGGTTTCAAAACAACTTCACAATCTAATATGGGGAGTTAGGATTAAAAAAGTAGTTTGAAAAAGATCTGGGGGGTTTAGTGGATTACCAGCTCAATATGAGCCGCAATGTAACATCATAGCCAGCAAGGTTAATTTTAGTCTGCATTAAAAAAACCAAAACAAAACAGAACTTTCCCCTGTAGACCTGCTCTAGTGGGCCAATCAAGCTGACTTTTTAACTGTTCTTCCATTTCCATCTCTGGGTGTCTGTATTGACTCTCCATTCCCAGGAAGCACTCTGTCCTCATCCTTGTTACTTAGAATCTCTAGTTTCCTTCACAACGCAGCTCAAGTACTTTCTTGCATGTGAAGCCTTTCCTGGTCCTCCCAGTTTTTAGTACTCTTCTCACCTAAATCACTTTATACTTATTTCATATTTCATTTACATAGTTGTTGTTCATCCTTCTCAAAGAGGACCAGTGACATCACAAAGGTGATGTCTTGATTTTTGTGTGAATTTGATTTAAATGAGTCAGAGTTTTGCAAAATTGCCAGGCTCTCTCTCTCTCTCTCTCTCTCTCTCTCTCTCTTTCTTTCTTTTCTCTTCCTCCTTTCCCCTCTCTCTCTCTTTCTTTCTCTTCTTTTCTCTTTTATTCTTTTTTTTTTTAAATTATTTTGTACACCTATATATATGTATATATTTTTTGCTCTTTCTCACATACCACCCCCCCCCCCCCCAATATATACGTGTTTCCCTCCATAGAATATAAACTCTCTGAAGGCAGGGATTGTTTCCCTTCTGAATTTGTATCTCTAGCACCTAGCACAATACTTGACATATACAGTAGCAGGCACTTAATACATCCTTGTTAATTAACTGATGGGTTGGTAGCCCCTACTACTATAGTCCATTCAGTCCACATCTGTGATGTTCAAGAACTGAATGCAACAGTTTAGAAAGGACTTTGATTGACTGGAGCCCACCAGAGGAAGGAAACCAGGGTGTTCAAGGGCCCTGAGTCCACCTCATAATGAGGATCCGTTGAAAGAACTGAGTGCCTTTAGCCATGGGAAGAGAAGATTAGGGGGAGATCTGATAACTATGTTCAAATATTTTAAGAGGTGTCTTGTGGAAAGGGGATAAGACTCCATCTATTGGCCCCAGAGGGGGTGATCCAGGAGGAAGCTGTAATGGGAAGGGAGGGAAATTTAGGCTGCATGTCAGGAAAAACCTAGTAATTAGAGCCTCTGAAGCTAGCAATTTTGATTTCATGGGATGTCTCCAAGAAGAGGCTGGAAAAGCACTTGTCAGGTCTGTGGTATTGAATATTCCTTGGTATAGAATGGACTGGATGGTCCTCTCCAGCTCTACAATTCTGTAATACTGTGATCTAGAATGTGTAATAACACGCAAGCGAATTAAAGAAATGCAGTTTGGGGTTTTGAGTGGTAAAAGGTGTTAGATTCAGGGGTATCCAGGCATACTTTGCATTGCAAAATGTGGAACTGGATAATAGATTTAGGGTTAGAAGAGACCTTATAGGGGATATCTGCTCTGACTCTCATTTTGCAAATAAGAAAACTGAGGTTACTTTGGGCTTTTAAAAATGAATAGGAATCCAATAGACAAAGACAGAGAGAGCATTCAAGTTTAGAAAGCAGTGTTGTATTTCTTTGAAGACACAGCATTGTGATAATTTTTCTCAATTTGCCATGCTGTAGCTCCCCCACACACACCCACTCCCCCCCACACACCCACTCCCACACCAACACCCCCACCACCTGTGGTATCAGGAAACTATAACTAGGGCTATATAACTTGGGCTTTGCCACAGGGGCTTGACTTGAGAAAATGACACATTAAAAGAGTATGGATGGCACTTCAACAACTTAGTGGGTATAATTAATTAAAATTAAACATGACCAGATAATGGGCTGAGGTGAATCTCTTTCTCTCCCCACTCATGCTGCAACACTTCCTAGCAGTGGGGCTGCTGCCACAGGATCTCTGCTTTAATATTCCATCCTCCACTAAAGGTGACTTTGTGCCACGTGTTCTAGGTACAATTTGTGGTACTTGACGTAGGTACAAAAAATTCCTGGTTTCAGCTCAGGTGGTAGGAATACCTTAAAAAGGACACAAAACAGTGTAACTGCACACTCTGCCTTTAGGCAGTTTTAGATATAGTTGAACAAATAGGATGTCAACATCAGATGATTTAATAATACAAAACAAAAGCTCATAAGTGCCACGTGAGAGGTACAAACAATCCAGTCTAGGAGAAGAGATCTCTTTTAAGTGGAATGGCCTTGGAAGAGTTAATGGAGGAAAGTGATTCTGAAAGATGGTCAGAATACTAATGGAAGAGATCGGAGAAGACATTCCAGGAAAGCGTGGGGACAAAGACAAGGAGGCTTGAGTTGGTCTTTTTCATCTAAACTTCAGTCCCTTTAAGTTTTGGTGGCGGGATTTTTTTTTTTTTTTGAGGGGGGAAGGTAGGGCAATTGGTGTTAAGTGACTTGCCCAAGGTCACATAGCTAGTAGTGTTAAGTGTCTGAGTCAGGATTTGAACTCAGGTTCACCTGACTCCAGGGCCAGCGCTCTACTCACTGTGCCACCTAGCCACCCCTGTAGTAAGATTTTTTGTTTGGATATTTTCCCATTTATTTCAGCCCTAGGTTGAAGTCTTGGCTCTGACACTTCATAGTTATGTGACCATGAACAAATCATTGAACTTCCCTGGGCCTCAGGGTCTTTATCTGTAAATAGAGGAACAAATATGCTAACTACCTCACATGGTTATTGTTGAGACAACTCTTTATACTCCACAAAACTGCATGTAAAAAAAAGCTATTATTGTTCATTCATTCAAGTGTTTAATTTACTAAGTTCTGGGGATATAAAGATTTCTTCTTAAATCAACTTTGCAGAGTTCAGTTATTCCTATGATTTACCAGGTAGGCTGTAACCCTACATGGAAACCTAGAAACTCATTTGGTTTTTGCTATTTTTACAAGGTTGAATTTAGTTTAGCATCTTTCATTCTTCCTCACAACTCCTCATTTTAAGAGGGATTAATGTAATCAGTGGGCCTCCAGGTAGTACAGTGGATGGAGCACTGAGCCTGGAATTAAGAAGACTCATCTTCAGGGATGGCCAGGTGGTACAGTGAGTAAGAGCGCCGGCCCCAGAGTTGGACTCATCTTCATGAATCCAAATCCAGCCTCAGACGCTTTTGTGATTCTGTGTGAGTCATGTGACCATATTTGCCTCAGTTTCCTCATCTGTGAAATGATCTGGAGAAGGAAATGGCAGACCACTCCATTTTCTTTGCCAAGAAACCCCCAAAATGGGGTCACAAATGACTCAACAACACAGATGAGTCTTCTCCTCTTCTTCTTCTTTAAAGCAATCAGGGTTAAGTAACTTGCTCAAGGCTACACGGCCAGTTATTTTTGTGTGGGTGCTGAGTATCTGAGGCCAGAACCGATCCCAGGTCTCCCAACTCTGGGGCCGGCGCTCTTACTCACTGTACCACCTATTTGTTATTTTTTGTGGGAGGAGGGCTGATGGTAGAAGGAAAAGGATTGTTTTTCTCTTATTTCTTTAATTTTTAAAAATGGATTCTCTTCAGCCAATTACAAGCTATTTTCTGTGTGGCATCATTTGCTTTCAAAGTCTCTATGATGCTTTCAAATGGATTAAGGCCTTATTCACAGTTTTCTTTTGATTAATTGATTCAATTGAGATGTCTGGGTTTTTTATGATTGAGGTGGGAGTATATATGCCCTCCCTCTCCCCACCCCACGGAATATTTCACAAGAGATTATTGTTTATCCAAAGTTCAACTAGTTCTTTTCTTCCCCTCCCCCCAAGTCATAGTCTTCCCCGGACTAGGTAGGCAGTTAATCAATTAGCATTTATGAAGCCAAGCATTGGCTATTATGTGTCAAGGCCTGTGCTTAACACTGGGAATATAAATAATATAAAATAAATTTGTATAAAACATAAAAAGGCACCCCCCAAAAAACATCCAGCAATCCCTGCTCTCAAGGAGATTATGGTTCAATGGGGGAGGCAACATGAAGACAACTATGAATGAAAAAGCCACATGCAGGGCAAATTGGGAGTAGTCTCAGAAGAAAGGCATGAATGTTAAGGAAAACTTTTCTTACAGAAAGTGAGACTTTAACTGAGCCATTAAGAAAGCCAGGGAAGCCAGGAGGTAGAGATGAAGAAGCAGAAGATTCCAGGCCTAGGGGGCGTCCAGCAAAAATGCTCAGAATTAAGAGACAGTGCTGTGTATATGGAAACATCGAGGAGGCCAGTGTCACTGAGTGGCAGACGATGTAGAGGGGAATAAGGTGTAACAGGAAGGCAGGAAAGATGAGAAGAGGTCAGGTTATGACAGGCTTTGAAAGCCAGATAGAGGATTTTATATTTGATCCTGGAAATAAAGAAGGATCCATTGCAAATTCACTAAATGGAGGGGGTGGGGCAATATGCTTGTTCCTTCATTGAGTATGGTCATGTTAAAAGCTTAAGGGAAGATGGAAAAAAGTGCAGAGAGATATAAGTCAGGAAGAGTAACAGGTTATTTCAATAGTCTAGGTGTGAGGTGATGAGATCCAGTGTCAGAGGAGAGAAGGGCCACAGTCAAGAGGTGTTAAGATGTTGGAGAAGGCAGGACTTGACCATTGACTGGATGTAGGAGTGAGAAGTTGAGGATGATCCCTAAGTTGTGAGGCTGGGGGACTGGGAGGTTGGCGGTACTCTCAAAGGTGACAGGGAAGTTAGGAAGAGGGGAGGGTTTGGGGATTTGGATGTCCAGTAGGCAGTTGGAGAAGATGGGAGACTGGAAGTTGGGAGAGAGGTTAGGGCTGGTCCAATAGATCTGAGAATTATCTGAATAGAGATGATAATGGAAAACAACCATATTCACTCCTGTTTTGGGAACTGTGTGCCAGACAAAAGAAACTTGCCCATTGTAGATACTGGGTGTGATTAGATTTTTATTCCAAGCCCAATAAATATGACATATTGAAGAACTAAAACTCACCTTCTTTATCCCCTTGAGTTATGCCCTATTCACTAGGTTCACTACTAATCAAACATAACCCTGTGAACTGACAGCATCTTAGGGCCTTGCAATATCTAGATAAACTCCACAAAATACATAAAAATTCACTTGGGCCCTGATAGGAACCGGTGTTTTCCTTCCAGGAATCCCACATTTGATATAAGAGCTCCTTTATTCTGTATTTCAACACATGTCCCAATATTGACTATCTTAAAAGAGTTACTATGGTGTGCATTTTAGAGATTAGTTGATCGTTTATAATAATAACACATGTGAGTTACCAGAGAGGCAATGTGGCATAACAGATAGGGTGCTTGACTTAGAGATAAGAGGACTTGGGTTTGAATCTTGCCTCAGATACGTAGTAGATGTATGACCCTGGGCAAGTCACTTAACCTTCCTGGACCTCAGTTTCTTCATCTCTAAAATGAGGGGATTGGGTCTCTTCTAGCTCTAAATCTTTGATCCTAAGATAGAGTGCAGCTAGATGGTCCAATGGATAGAGTGCCAGACCCAGAGTCAGGAAGACCTGAGTTCAAATCCAGCCTCAGACACTTACTAGCTGTGTGACTCTAGGAAAATCACTTAACCCTATTTGCTTCAGTTTCTTCATCTGTAAAATAAACTGGAGAAGGGATGGCAAATCCCTCCAGTATAGCTGCCAAGAAAACCTTAAAATTGGGTCACAGAGAATCAGATATGATCGAACAACAACAAAGTTAAAGTGCTTTAAGGTTTGAAAAGAATTTTCCTCACAATAAGCCTGTGAAATCGGGAGTACAGGCATTACTCTCCTTATCTTACAAGCAAGGCTTAGAGAGGTTACAGTGACCTAGCCAATCAATGATCAAGGTAAGAGCCAAACCCAGATCTTCACTCTGAGACTAATGGTCTTTCTTGTCTAGTCTATTCCAGACCTATGATATTCAACATGGAGGTGTTTATGACTAGTGAAAGGAGGCCTATAACCTTATGTGACCCCACTGGCTCATAGATTTAAAGCTGGAAGAAAACTAAGTCCAACCCCCTCATTTCACATATGAGGAATCTGAGGCCTAAATAAGTTTAAGGGACTTCCCCAGAGACACACAGCTAGCAAGTGCGTGGTACAGGATTTGAACCCAGGTCTTTTTACTTGAGTCTAAACCCTTTTCATTAACTTATTATTAATTATTTGTTCTGTGAAATTGGGATTCAGTCAAAGGGCTGTACTTGAGGACCTAGAGGGCCACATGTGGCCTGGAGGCTGCAGGTTCCCCACCCCTGGAGAATGGATTCTATCCATTATACAAAAGATGTCAAACTCACATCCTGGCCTATAAAACTGCCAGTGTGGCCTGAATCAGATTAAAATACAATTGGGAAATGTTTAACAAAATAAATAAAAATATAATACAACATAGATAATATTAATTTGTGATTTTCTAAGTCATTAGGGATCCATTTCTACTTGAGTTGGACAACATTGGCCACCCCATGCTATCTCTCAGTTTGAGAAAGGGATCTAACATCAATTTCATCGTAATGACCATATTATGAGGCCTACCTCTACATAGGACGCTCCTGACATTGTCTGCTTATGGCATCAAAACCTGGCAGATCACTTGTAATTAATGTCATCTCCAAACTGCATTTAGCTCTGGGATATGCAGCTTACAGATGGTGTGTATTGGCCTTACCCTCAAGGGCCTTGGTCAGCCACCTTTCAGAAGCGGTGTGCCACGTTTCCGTTTACTCACTTTCTGTGAGGCTGGAGGTGGAGGACATTTCTATGAAGCAGCAGAGAGATGTGGGTCGTTTCCACATTCCACATAATTTCCAAAATTATCGATGCAGAAACTCCCCTGAGAAACTTCCATACTGTTGGCAGCTGCCGCTTAGTGAAGGTGGGACTGGAGATAGAGGAAGAGCCCAGGTGCAAATTATAAGGAAGAAGCTGGTAGCCTCTCTTTACCCAAACGCCTAAGGCAAAGGCCCACCCACACATTAAGCTATTATCAGTCAATCCACAAACATTTAAGAATCTACTTTGTGGGAGAAACTGCCGCTAGGTTCTGGAAATGCAAATGAAATACTTTGATTACCAGCTAAGTCTTTTTCTAAAGTTTTTTAAAAGTCAATTTTATTTTATTTTCAATTCCAAATTCTCTCCCTGTCAGCCAATGAGAAGTCAAGAAAAATAAAAATCATTACAAATATGTATGCACGTGCCAAACAAATTTGCCACTCAGTTAAATCCTTGGCCAGGTTTACTGGAGAGCCAACTTGGAGACTGGGATGTAAGAGGGGCCAATCAGTGAATAGACTTTCACTGAGCTCCTCCTCTGGCCCTGGCGCTAAGTTCCCTGCTAAGCACTTGGGAATACAAGGAAAAAGCAAAAGAAAGTCCCTGCCCTCCAGGGGCTCACAATTTAGTGGGGGAGGGGAGAAAGGAAGGGGAAGTAGCTTGGGGCAGGATGAACTCCTGGGCGTGGGGGGGAGAGAATGCGCTGTCTGCCCCGGGAATCCTCCTTAAATAAAGGAGATGAGAGGAGCATCTTCCACCCTCTCCAAACTGAGGGAGAGGCCCTGGCGGGGGAATACTGAGGGGGGGTGGGTTTCAAAGTCAATGTGATCTTTTTAAAAAATGTATTTATTTATTTTTAGTTTTCAATATTCACTTTTATAAGATTGTGAGTTCCAATTTTTTTCCCCAAGACAGCATACCATCTCCTATGGGCTATAAATGTACAATCTTATTAAACATATTTCCACATTAGTTATGTTGTGAAAGAATCAGAAACAAAAGAAAAAATAACAACAACAAAAAAAAAGATAAAATAGTATGCTTTGATCTTCATTCAGATTCCATAGTTCTTTCTTCAATGATAGCATTTACCATCATGAGTCTTTTGGAATTGTCTTAGTTCATTGCATTGCTGAGAAGAACTTTCTATCAAAGTCAGTTATTGCACAATGTTGCTGCTATGGTGAACAATATTAATATTCTCTTGGTTCTGTTCACTTCATTCAGCATCAGTTCATGTAGGTTTTCCCAGGTTTTTCTGAAGTCTGCCTGCTTATCATTTCTTATGGAACAATAAGGTAGTATTCCATCACATTCATATACCACAACTTATTCAGTCTTTCCCCAATTGGTGCCATAAATATTTTTGTAGCTGTGGATCCTTTTCCCTTTTTTATGATCTCTTTGGGAGATAGACCTAGTAGTGGTATTGCTAGATCAAAGGGTATACACAATTTTATAGCCCTTTGGACATAGTTCCATATTGCTCTCCAGAATGGTTGGATCAGTTCACAACTCCATCAACAATCTACCAATTTTCCCACATCTTCTCCAACATTTGTTATTTTCCTGTTTTGTCATGTTAGCCAGTCTGATAGGTGTGATGCAGTACCTCAGAGTTGTTTTAATTTGCATTTCTCTAATCAATAGTGATTTAGAGCATTTTTTCATTACTATAGATAGCTTCAATTTCTTTGTCTGAAAACTGCCTGTTCATAATCTTTGACCATTTATCAATTGGGGAAGGCAAAGTAATCTTACAGGATGATGATGTTCCAGGAGAGCATGAGGAAGTCTGATGTGGGTGGCAAATGAAGAGGAGAAATGATAGATGGTGACCAGGGGGGGATGTCTGAGCACCGGAAAAGAACACACCAAAAAGGAACATGGAAAGATTCCAGGGACAAATGTCACCTGTTTCACTGTTTTGCTAAAGTCCAGCATTGACTTACCACTAATCAAAATATAAGACAGAGGTTGTCAATTCACCTACAGCCTTTGGCTTTCTTTTGGGTGGGGTTCGTTTTAAGCTTTTAGAAAATGGACTTGGGCAGCTAGGTGGCGCAGTGAATAGAGCGCTGGCCCTGGAGTCAGGAGGACCTGAACTCAAATCTGACCTCAGTCATTTAATACTTACTAGCCATATGACCTTGGGCAAGTCACTTAACCCCAATTGCCCTGAATTCCCCCCTCCAAAAAGAAAAAGAAAATGTATTTGATGAGAAGGTATAGTAAGAAGAATTGGTATAAAACATTGCCCCCAAGCTACGTGCATATTCTCCCCTTGCACACCTGAAGTACTTGGAAAAAGTGGGTGTGGGGGGTGGCTAGGTGACACAGTGAATAGAACACTGGCCCTGGAATCAAGAGGACCCCATTTCAAATACAGCCTCAGACACTTAACACTTACTAGCCATGTGACCTTGGGCAAGTCACTTAACCCCAACTGCCCTGCCTTCCCCCCTCCCAAAAGCAAAACAACAAAGAAACAAAAAAATACAACTAACGACAACAAAAAGTGGGCTCAACCTCAGACTACAATGGCAGTGAGGCGCCCATGGGCCATTGCAATAGCTTCCCAACTGCACTCTCTTTCCCTCATACAATCTAACCTGTCAGATTCATCTTCCTCTAGCACAGTTCTGTTCTATCACTCGTTATCTAGATGTTTTCCATGGTTCCCCAGTGTCTATGAAATAATGTTCAAACTCACTTAAGATCTGATGTTTGAGGTCCTCCACTGTCTACTTCTAATGTCCATTTCCAGACTTTTCTTACACTACTCACCCTCATATGCTCCACCTAAACCAGGTTACTTGTCAGCTCTCAATCACATTCCTTCAGCTTCCTCCTTCATATCTTTGTTCCCTGTGTTCCCATGTACCTTATGACCTTCTTCTATTTCCCTAAGTATGAGTGTGTGTGTGTGTGTGTAGGATCAGAAGACCATTGATTTAGAGCTGTAATGAACCTTAGAAAATATTGAATTCAACCCCACCATTTTACAGTTGAGGAAACTGTTATGTGATTTGACCAGGGTCATACTCTGAGGCAGTATTTGAACCCAAATCTACCTGATCCCAAAGCTTGCACTCTGTTTTCTATAGTAAACTGACTCTATGTGCCTCATATTCTAAGCCCTTACTATATTGTAGATTCTTTTATGTTAGTTGCTGTGTTTTATACTAATTTGTGTCTCCCACAGTGCCTCATTTATAGAAAAAACAAAAATCCACATTCAAAAAGTGCTTTAAAGTTTACAAAGTGATTTTGCTCACAATAGCCTTGTCAGGTAAATAGCACAAAAGTTATCTCCATTTTTCATATAACTGGGGCTCAGAAAAGTTAATTGACTTCCCTAAAATCATACAGCTTGTAAATGCCAGCTGAGAATCCAGCTCTTCTGATCGCAGATCCAGGATTTTCTTCCCTGTACCACATTGGTTCAATTTGTTTGCACTTTAACAGAAAAACTTGCTGCAAATATTTTTTCCATTAGTTATTTCCCCTTTAATCTTAGCTTTCATTGTTGTTGTTCAATCTTTTCAGTCATGACCAATTCTTTGTGACACCATTTGGAATTTTCTTGGTTAAGATACTAAAGTGGTTTGCTATTTCCTTGTCAAGCTCATCTTACAGATTAGGAAACTGAGGCAAATAGGGTTAAGTAACCAGGATCACTCGGCAAACTATCATCTGAAGCTAGATTTGAACTCAGGTCTTCCTGACTCCTGACCCAGGGCTCTCTCTACTGTATCACCAAGCTGACCCATAAGCTTAGCTACCTTTGATTTGTCTATGAAAAAACACTTCAAAATTTTATGTAATCAAAATTATCCATTTTATCTTCTATGATTCTCTCCATTTCTTGTTTGGCTGTAAGCTTTTCTCTTCTCCAAAGATCTGATAGGGTTCTCCCCCACCCCAGGTTTCTCTCATTTAAGATGTGACTTTTTATGTATAGGACAGTGACCCATTTAGAGGTTATCTTGGTAGAAGGTAGGAGTTGTTGGTCTAAACTGAATTTCTTCCATACTGCTGTCTAATTTTCCCAGAATTTTTTTTACAAATATAGGGCCTTCATGCCAGTAGATGGGGTTTTAGTGTTTATCAGACACTAGGATATTAGGTACAAGCAATACATATATACAGGGCACATTGTAGAATAAAAACATAAAATCAAGATTTGGCACTACAGATGTAGGAAAAGGATGTTGGGTGTGTATATATCTAGAGGGAGATCAGGATTGCCTTGCCATACACTCAAAAATACTGTGTTAACAAGGTTTACTGAATACCCTGTTTGGGGAAGAAAATGCTTGGTGTTTGTCAAGTATTAGTAGGAACTTCCATATCTAGCACTATAGTATAGAGGAAAGAGCACTGTACTTTCAATCGAGTCTGGGGTTCAAATCCTGCCTGCAACATTTACTAGTTTTGTCACCATGGGTGTCAGTTTACCTCTCTAGGCCTCAGTTTTTCCATCTGTAACACAGGGATAAAAATTCTTTTACTACCTACCTGTCAGTGCTATT
>NW_027185903.1:6265484-6293344 GCF_028583685.1 Petaurus breviceps papuanus
TATTATTCCATTTGATCCTTAACGACCACCCTGGGAGTTATGAGTTCACATTTTACAATTACTTTCCTTTTACAGTTGAGGAAACTGAGACAGAGATAAAGCGACTTGCTCAGGGTCCCACAGCTAGTATCTGTAATGGGATTTGAACTTGGATCTTCCTGACTCCAGTCTCAGCACTCTATTCACTTCAGCTGTCCCTCCATAGGGGACAAAGTCACTGTGATCTTGAATTCCCAAAGACACAGTTAGCATGAGATCCATCTAAGATCCATCATGCTATTCACTCCTAAAAAGAGTTCAGAGTGAAGGTATGTGCATGTATAGGAGACATGGAAGTGACTTGGACTGGGTGGGGCTGAGCCAACTTCCTAGGGATCGAAGCAGACTTCCAAAGAGGGAAGTTTCTCAATTGAGATCGATTCTTTAAGGCACTTGAAGAGATCATGTCAGAGCCAAGATGATAATTCTTAGAATGTCTGATTTGCAGAAGCTTCTGGGCATGAACTCTGTGCCCAGCGTTCTCTCCTTGGCCCTTCCCAACCACAAAATGACCTCAACTCAAGCCAGCCTTGTTCCTTCTGTTTGCTATTACTGCTCAGAAGACTTTTCCAACCATCTAAATGTTTGGGCTACTTACTGTATCTGTGTGACCCTAGACAAGTCACTTCACCTTGTTTGCCTCAGTTTCCTCATCTGTAAAATGAACTGGGGAAGGAAATGGCAAACCCCTCCAGTATCTTTGCCAAGAAAGCCCACATGGCATCTCAAGGAGTTAGACACTACAGAAATGATCAAACAAGAGCAATAATCGGTATGACCTTGGACAAGCCGTTGTGCTACTCTGGGTCTCAGCTTTCTTAGCTAAAAGATGAATGGTTTGAACAAGGTGACTTCTAAAGTTCTTTTTAGCTCCACATCTATGATCCTATAACTTTATAAACCTTCATCACATTATTTCTGTCTTCATCTTCCCATGTCAACTTTGAGGAGATACATGATGCCTTTGTGTAATCCAGTGCCCCAGCTTTCCCTTAAAATAGGGCGAGAAAGATATCCCATAGCACCCCCAGCAGTCGCCACTACCCCCAGCCCACTGCATACATCGTGGAAGTGCTCTACTGGGAGGGTTACAGGTAGCCAAATGGCTGCGTCTTTGAACCCAGCTGGGATGTGGGTGACCCCAGCTCACCATGCTTAGAGCAAGACTCTTGATTCCTGCTCACTCAGTCAGTGTAGGGTCTCCTTCCTCTCACCACGGAGATACTTGAGCTGAGTGAGTATGAGGCCTTACATTTAACCCAACAGGCCAGCTAACATCTGGCAGCAGGCTGCTCTCCAGATACTGCGTGAAGGATGTGGATACTTTCAAATCCATTCAATAATGGTGAGTTCTCTTCTTTATGTCAAGATGGCCTCATGTTCACTTGATTTACACCTTCTCTCATGCTGGAAGAATTGTTCAACATTCCCCTGGATTAGATCCGAATCCCCCAGAAACACATTTCTCACCATGGTCTGAGCTGACAACACAGGCTCAGACTCCCTAGTCTCCCCCAGGAGGGGCATAACCATAATGCCCTTGTCTTTGTTTCAGAGGCTCACAGCTTCCAAAAACACAAAGAGGATTTAGAGGCACAATTGTGCTCAGTCAGGTCAGGAGTGTTGTCAGATTGGGTATTAGCCAGGTCTTACAGAAAGAGGTTCAGCTACCCCCGGGGAGCCCAGGAGGCGTGAGCAGCTGAATTCCAGGAGCTGCCTATGAGACCACACAGCCTTCCAGAGCAGCATGCTGTGAACACCCACACTCAAGTGCCTTCAGGTTGTTAGTGGCATATGCCCCACCCCCTAAAAAAACTGCAGGCAAGAAATCTGTCTGGAGACCCCCAAAGAAAGAACATAGAGTAGTCTGGAATGGTAAGTTGAGTAGAGAGGGCAGATTCTCAAAATGTCACCTTTCCTTTTTTTCCCTGTGTCTGGCACTTAATAAATGTTTGTTGACTGATTAACTGATTAACTCTTGTCCACACTGGTGGGCATATGGTTAAATTGGAGAAGAAAATTATTGTTCTACACAGGTGAGTCTCAAGACTTTCACTGGGACATAAAGAGGACTTGGGAGTACAAGGTAATTCCTGTTTGCTTAGAAGGAAACCACAGAATTATTTTAGGTATGTGTGGCTCTGGAATACAGGAGAACTGAACTATCATTTCAATGTTCCATTAGATATCTTATTCTGGGTTGTGACTATAAATAATATAATATATATAGTACAATATGGTTGGCCTGTTTGGCGGTGGTTAATCTATTTTTATTTGTTTGCTTTTTTTGGAGGAGGGAAGGCAGGGCAATTGGGGTTAAGTGACTTGTCCAAGGTCATATGGCTAGTAAGTCTTAAGTGACTGAGGATGGATTTGAGCTCAGTTCCTCCTGATTCCAGGGCTGGTGCTATATTCACTGGGCCACCTAGCCTCCCCCAATCTATTTTTTTAATATAATGAAAAGACTTTTTGAACACTTTGTTGTGAATATGTAATAAACACTATTGAAGAATCTAAAGAAGTTTAAGACATGGGTTTTGACCTCAAGGAGTTGGCAATCTAGTAGAGGGGAAGAGACAAACGTGTGAAAAGTTATATAACAATAAAATACCAAAACAATTGGAAGTAGTAAAAGTGGCATCCTGAAGACATATATGTTATAATTTCTGAGTTAATAATTTGCTACAAGAAAGCAGGGTGGGGAAAGATTACTTTAGCCAGAATCATCAGTTCACTGTTGTAACTCTTTGGACTCTAATGCCTTTCCTATAATAAATTACAAGTGATATGCCTGAGTAAGTTTGGTGTAGTGGAGAAAGGAGTGGTTTCAGAATCAAGAAGACCAAAGGTCAGGTCAAGACCCATCTTTGATCACGTGGCTGTATGAAAATGGGCAAAACGGGGGCGGCTAGGTGGCGCAGTGAATAGAGCACCGGCCCTGGTGTCAGGAGGACCTGAGTTCAAATCTGGCCTCAGACACTTGATACACTTACTAGCCATGTGACTTTGGGCAAGTCACTTGACTACAAATGCCTGCAAAACAAACCAAAAAAAAAAGAAAGAAAGAAAATGGGCAAAACACTTACCTTAGTGATCCAGCCAACTTTCTTTTTTTGTTTGTTTGGTTTTTTTTTAAGCAATCGGGGTTAAGTAACTTGCTCAAGGTTACATGGCCAGGTGTTTCTGGGTGGGTGCTAAGTGTCTGAGCCCGGATTCTATCCCCAGGTCATCCCAACACTGGAGCCTTACTCGCTGCTCTTACTCGCTGTGCTACCTGGCCGCCCCTGAGGAATGGCTGTTATTCTTGCACATTTGATATAGTTCCTTATCAGAGAAATTTGCTCCATACATTTTTTCCTGCTTAACTGTTTTCCTTATAATCTTAGGTGCATTGGATTTAAGCAAAATTCTTAATTTTATGCAATCAAAATTGTCCATTTTAATTTCTGTGATCCTCTCTCTCTCCAGTTTGGCCATGAACTCTTTCAAAATCAGAATTCTGAAGGGTATTTTCTTCCATATTTCTCTAATTGATTTATGATATGACCTTTTATATGTAGGTCATGTATCTCTTGGTGCTAATCTTCATATATGGTATAAGGAGTTGGCCTAAACCTATTTTCTTCTTGACTGCTATCTAGTTTTCTTAGCAGTTTTTGTCAAACAACAAGTTCTTACTGCAGGATCTTGGGTCTTTGGGTTAATTGAACACTAGGTGAGTAGGTTCATTTACTTTTCTTTCTTTTAAAGCTTATCTTAGATCTTTGTTCAAGTAGTTTGGGGTATAACTGAGTTACTTTGCTTTCTCCTGACTTGCCATCTTGACTAATCTTCCTCACTACACATGTTATTACTAGCATTCCTTAAATGAACTTCATACCTGGCCAAGAATCTGCCATTCTTCTATTTTCAGTGATAATCAAGTAATCCAGATTCTATTTTCATCTTAGTCAGCTACCTCCTTTCTCAAATCTACCAATCACTTCTGAGTCCTCAACCTTCAATCAATAATAATGAAAACACCATTCCTGCCCCTAAGGACTTTGGAGTTTCTTGCTCAGAATATCATAATCTTTAACAAACCTTTCTAGATTTCTTTTAATTGTGTCATTTGTTTCCTAGAGAGAAATCTCACAGAATTTACCAGGATAAACCTTCCCAGAAACTCAATTCAGTTCAATCCAACAAACATCTCAATAAGCAACTACTACTAGGGAATATAAAATCACAAATGAAACAATTCTGGGGGGATACAAGCTACCCTATGACGTTTGGGACACTATAATACAAAGACCACTGAGGTAGGAAGAAAGAACTCATAACTGGGGGTAAGCAGAGGGGAATCAGGAAAGGCTTCATGGAAGAGTTAGCACTTGAGTCGAGCATTGGAGGAAGAAAAGGATTCTGAGAAGTGTTGATGAGGAAGGAGCACATCTCAGTTTTAGGAGATGGTTTGTGCAAATATACAGAAGTGAGAAATGGAGTATTGAATTCAGGATACAGATTAGTAATCCAGTTTGGCTCAAAGTGCAGGGTAGTAATGTGAATACTAAGTGTAGTGTTAGTGGAGGAAAACAGAATAGAACAAGACTGAAAAGATACAAGGTGAGCCCAGTTTTGGGTCAGCTAGGTGGCACAGTGGATAGAGTGCAGAGCCTAGAGTGAGGAAGACTCATCTTGAGTTCACATCTGCCCTCAGACACTTACTAGTTGTATGACCCTGGGCAAGTCACTTAATCCTGTTTGCTTCCATTTCCTCATATATAAAATGAGCAGCAGAAAGGAAATGGCAAAGCACTTCAGCATCTAAGAAAATACCAAAAGGGATCACAAAGAGTCAGACATGACTGAATACAGCAAAAGTTTATGTGAGGAGCCATGTTGTAAAAGGCCTTAAATTCAGGCTTTATGGGTAATATATTCCACGCTCTTCAGATGTTCTTGTAATAGCTCTCTTTATACCTACGTCATGTATCTATTTTGATCTTATCTTGGCAAATGGTGTCAGATGTTGGTCTACACCCAATTTCTGTCAGGGTGCTTTCTAGGTTTCCCAACAATTTTTTTTTTTACCAAATAATGAATTCTTATCCCCAAAACTTGTCTTTATATTTGTCAAATACAACGTTACTATAATTTCTGCTGTTAATTGTACGACTATTCTGTTCTACTGCTCTGTTTTTCTATTTTTTAGCCAGAACCAGATAGTTTTGATAATTACTGCCTTATAATATAGTTTAAGATCTGGTACTATTAACCATCCTTCCTTTACATTTTTATTAGTTCCTTTTATATTCTTGACTTTTTGTTCTTCCAAATGAATTTGGTCGCTGTTTTTTCTAGTTCAGTAAAAATAATTTTTTGTTCAGACTTATGGATAGGTGAATAATTTATGAATAGACAAGAAATATAGAGTAGTGTGAGGTATAAAATGGATTTTGATTGCATCAAATTTAAAAAAGTTTTTGTACAAATAAAATGAATGTAGCCAAGATCAGAAGGAAAAAATAAAATTGAGGGAAAAATGTATAGATTCTCAGATAAAGGTCTCATATCTAAAATATATAAAGAACATTGTTAAATTTATAAGAATTTGAGTCATTCTCCAATTGATAAATGGTCAAAGATAGGCAGCTTTCCAATGAAGAAATCAAAACAATTTATAGTCATATGAAAAAAATGTTTTAAATCATTATTACTTAGAGAAATACAAATTAAAACAATCTTGAGATATCATTTTGTATCTATCAGATTGGCTAAAATAATAGAAGGGGAAAATGAAAAATGTTGTAAGGGATGTGGAAAAACTGTTAGTAGAAATGTGAACTGAACCAACCATTTTGGAGAACAACCTGAAATTATGTCCAAAGGATTATTAAATTGCCTATACCCTTTGACTGAGCAATGCCACTCCTAGATCTGTTTCCAAATATAATTAGGGGGAAAAATTAAAAAAAACCTTTTTGTTCTAAAAAATATTTATAGCAGCTTTCTTTGTGTTGGCAAATGACTGGAAATTGTGGGGATACCAACTAGGAATGGCTGAACAAGATGGGCTATATGATTGAGACGGAATGTTATTGCACTGTAAGAAATGAGCAGAATGCTTTCAGAAAACCTGGAAAGATTTGTATGAACTGATGCAAACTGAAGTGAACAGAACCAAAAGAATACTGCACACAGAAACAGCAATATTTTACAATCATCAGCTATGAATGACAGGTATTTGAATCAATACAATGATCCAAGACAATTCCAAAGGATTCATGATGAAAAATTCTATCCATCTTCAGAGAAAGAATTGATGGAGTCTGTATGAAGATTGAACCATACTTTTAAAAACTTTCTTTATTTTTTATGTTTTTGGTTTTCAGCGGGGTTTTTTTGTCTATTTTCTTCCACAACATGGCTAATATGGAAATATGCTTTGTATAACTTCACATGTATGGTCTATATCTTCTCAACGAGGAGGGAGGGGAAGGAAAGAGAGAATTTGGAACTCAAAATAAGAATATAAACCAAATGCTAAAATTTTTTATAGATTAGAAACAAATAAACATTTAGGGGGAAAAACAAATCTGCTCATTAGTAAAAGCTAATTATACCACTAAGACATGAAGGAGCCACATGTCACAGACAGACAACAAACACTCCATCACAACCCTCTCAGCACTGGTACATGAGAGGAAATTTGTGGCAACAGAGAGGTTATGTCTCTGTATATTTATAGTTAGGACCCAGAGACCAGGGTTCAAACCCCAGACAAATGAATTGGTTTCCTGTCTGACCTATGGAAAAGCAGTTCCTTGTGCCCCAGCCAGCACAGCTAAATAACAAGTTTAAAAATGGGCCCTTCCTTTGCTGAAATTAGATTGTATGTCCAGGCCAAGAAGTGGAAGGGGAAATAAATGCAGGCAGAGGTAAGAGGTGTACTGTGGTGACTTTAACAGAGCTGCTGCAAGCGGGAAAAACCATGGGCATGTTATATACTTGGAGTTCTGCCTTCTAGGCCAGGACTCTCCTAGGGACATTGCAATGGCAATTACTCTAGAGAGTTTAGAGAGAATGTTTAAATCTCAAACCATCTGGATTGATATTATCTGGGTTTTCTTTGTATCAGGTGCTCTGACTAAACTGTCTATTCACTTGGAGTATGAATAGAGTCCAAAATCACTTAGGGAAAGATGAAACTCTTCCCTCCTCCCCTCCCCCCCACCAATGTTTTGAAAAAGTCTTTTTCTGCTTTGCTGAATTCTATCCATTCTGACTGGATTTTTATTTGGGGTGGGGACAAAATTTAGAAGAGGAGAGGAAGAGAGAGAAGAGAGGACCAAAATATCTATTTTACAAATTGAGGGAGTGGTGGTCAACCATTTAATTTTCAATACAGTCATTTTTAATTTGTGTCTGACTCTTCATGGCCCACTTTCAGGTTTTCTTGGAAAAGATACTAGAGTGGTTTGCCATTTCCTTTTCCAGCTCATTTTACAGATGAGGAAAATGAAGCAAACAAGGTTAAGTTACTGCCCAGGGTGACACAGCTAGTAAGTGTCTGAGGCTGGATTTGAACTCAGGAAGATGAGTTTTCCTGACTCCAGGCCCAGTGCCCTATTCACTGTGCTACACCTTACCATTTGATGCCAACTGGAAAAAATGGCAGGCATTTTCACTGAAGAGGGAAGAAGGAGGACAGATAAAATTTCTGAACCTTGTTAGGAAGTCCAGAGACCCACGATTGCTAGATTAATCTTTCTAAAATATTATTTTTGAGGTCACTTCCCACTGAAAATCAGAAACCTTCGATGGTTCCTTATTACCTACAGGAGAAATCCAAATTCCTCAATATGGCATTCAAAGCTCTTCATATTCTGGTCCCACTCTCCCACCCCATCTCCATTGTTCCAGAAACAAACCCTTCAGCATAGCCAGATAGGCCTCCTCACTGTCCCCTGAACATCCCATGTGCATTCCTAGTTCTAAACTATGGCTCATCTGCCAGGAATGCCTTTTCTCCTCCCTAACCATCCAAATTCTGTTCATCCTTCAAGAATCAGCCCGTGTCCCATGTCCTCCATGAAGCTGTCCTTGACTACCCCAAGTCTCACAATCTTCCCCATTCACTGACATCACAGATCTCTTAGCTATCTGCATTAAATTGTTTCTTGTTTCATGAATTTATGCCATTCATTCATTGAATCTAGGGCTTGGAAGGGAGCTCAAGATTCATTTAGACCAGTGGTACTTTGCCTTTTCTGTGCCATGGACCTCTTTGTAAGTCTGGGGTAGTTGATGGACCTGTGTAGGAAGAATTTTTTTAATTACTATATTCATACTTAAGGTAAATTATGAAATTCAATTAAAGGTTAATGAAAATAAAGACATTATTTCCCCCCCACCCAAATTCACAGACTTTCCTGAAATTTACCTATGGACCCTCAGTTAAGATTCTAATCTAGTTCAATGTTTTTATTTTTTTATGTCTTCCCCCCCCCCTTCTAGCAGGTTCAGTGACATTCTAGGCAGCTGTGTTAAAATGAGCGTGATATTGGACATGCATGATGGACCCTACCCTCCAACATATACGTGTGCAGGTATATACACAGACACAGACACAGACACACACACTCCTCTCCAGAACTCAAAGAGTTGTCCTAATACTTCGAGGTCAACTGGAAGTTAAGAAGCCTTAGGGTTAGGGATTGTCTCTTTAGTATACCTATAGGTCTCTGACTCTCAGAACTAATTAAAAGTGTTATTATGACCAATAGGAAATAAAGGCTAGCTGAGCCTGCTAGAATTGCCTTTTCCCCAGTGGGTCGCAAGTTATAAGCTCATGGTCTCCCAGGTAAACTTGTGTTGGAGATAAGACCACCTGCTGTTCATGTCTTTTTTGACCTCATGAGATCTTGAAAGGCAGCTGGTATCTTACCCTTCCTGGGATCTTGCTGGCAAGGTATCAGATACGTAAATAGTTAGAGCACAACGTATTCCCAATTCAATACTCAATGTGGTTGCATTACAATATTTTACCTTTCCAACTTGGGTATAAACTTCTTGAGTTCAGAGATTGTCATATTTTCTTATAGTCACTCCCGCCCCTACTTTAATATGAATAACATTGCCTTGTACATAGCAGGTAATTAACAAATATTTGTTATATGGGCAAATGAACTAATGAAATTTTAACAATGGTCTTCAGTACTATATGTCAACACTGATGCTGGAACATATAACCCACCTCCTGACAGAGAGCTGATTGATGGATGCAAGGTGCAGAATGAGGCATACATTTTTTAGATGTGGCCAACTTGAGAATTTGTTTTGCATGACTGTGCATAATTGTTACAAAGGTTTTCTTTTTTCTTTTTCCAAGGTGGAGATAGGGTGAGAGTGAGAGAATTGATCTTTGTTTATTTTAAAAAATAAAATTTAATTTAAAAATACTGTATGCCAAAGGAATGACTGACTCATGGTGGGATGTTAGACACTGCAGCTGGTCACTGGGGGAGATGTTTTTGGTTTGGAGGAAGGAGAAGGTTCAATGCCTCTCAAACCACACCATATATGCAGATATCTATTCTGTCTGCAGTTAATAACAGCCCTTCAGTTTGGGGTTCTTTATGCAAGATTATACAATGTATATGTCTTGGAAAATAGCTTGTTAAAAATAATTTGACTGCCAGCATTTTAGGAATGCAAATGCTAATAATTTGGTATAGAAGTTAAAGGCAGGGATTGAATTAGGGGAAGGGACTAAGGATGATCTTCCTTTTTTTCAGTAGCCTACTATCATATTACAGACATACTTAAAATAATTATATTTGTGGCTAACCCATCAGCACTGTGTGAAGAAAGGAAGAAAGAAAATAACGTCTTTATTTTCATTAATTCATTTCATAAATTTCATAATTTATCTTAAGTATGAATATAGTAATTTAAAACATTCTTCCTAGACAGGTCCATCAACTACTCCAGACTTACAAAAAGGTCCATGGCACAGAAAAGGCAAAGCACCACTGGTCTAAATGAATCTTGAGCTCCCTTCCAAGCCCTAGATTCAATGAATGACATCTATGGCATAAATTCATGAAACAGAAAGAAAGAACACTGACATTGTGATCTGAGGTTCCAGACTAGCTATGTAACCTTGGTAAGGTTATTTAACTTCTCTAGGGGTTCAATTTCCTCTTATCCTAAATGAAGGGGTTGACTTTGGAGATCATTGCCATCCAACTCTAATATTCTCTGATTACATATTTAAATATGACATATTTCACCAACTGAAATGGTTATAAATTATCTTACTTTCTCTTTTCTCTCATTTCCAACCCAGAATTAAGTGGAATGGCTATCTTCTGTTTCTCTCTTCCTTCTGAGATGTGGACATGAGGAACAAAGAAGCTAAACAGGTTAGATTTCCAAAGGATGGATATTTATGCAGAGAAAAAGTCAGAGGTCCATATTCACAATAGCTCCAAAGGTCTAGAAATAGGTAAGAGATGATTGCACACCCTTAACTTATATCAAATTGTTTACCGACTTGGGGAGGGGATAATGAGAGATGGAGGGAGACATTTGGAACTCAAATTTTTTTAAATGAATATTAAAAATTGTTTTTTCATGTAATTGGAAAAAATAAAATACTATTTAAGAAATAGAAATAGGTAGGATCTTTATCAGGATTTTTCAGAACATGCAGTGAAGACTGTCCTTTGGAAATGGACTTGACAGAGGATCCAGAAATCTGAATCTAGTCAAGTCAACAAGCATTTATTAAATACCAACTATGTGGCTGGAAGGGCTTTCAAGCAGCCAACTGCCACGTGACTTTACTTCTCATGGTTCTTCTTGTAATTCATTCAAAAAGCACTAGAATTTTAAAGAAATCCAGTACTACCTTCTTCCCACCTGTGTTGAACTGAAAATACAAAATCACCCTCTCTATTAAGGACAATGATAGTGAAAATGTAATAGCTGGGCTATCACATTTGCAAAGCACTTTATAGATATTATCTTACTATCTTCATAACAACCCTGGCAGATAGTTCATATTAATATTCCCACTTTATAAATGAGGAAATTGAGGCTGACAGCAGTTAAAAGACTTGACAGGGTGACAGTCACATGTCTTTAAAAAAAACCCACAACAATCTGCACAATGTTATTCCAAGTAACTATTTTCTTGATTTTTAATTCCTCCAGTATTTGTCAGTAGAGTCTTACTCATTTCTGCTTGCCAAGATCATGTCTCTTATTTAGGTGATAGATAATCTCTTCAGAGCATATTCCAAGGGACTCCTCACTACCTCAGAGGGACCTAAATATACACCAGCTGCTCAAGCTGGCATGATGCCAGGTAGAAAGAGCTAGATTATTGGTCTTAGCCAATTTATATTAGGAAAGAATTCCTGAGAAGGCACATGCCTGGTTGTCTGAAGTGAACAGTCTTGGATATTTGTGAGTTAAATTCAACACTTATTAAGTGCTTATTATGTGCCAACTGCAAGGGGTACCAAAATAGCATCTGGGAACAACCCTCAATGTGCAGGGCTGGTCCCTCAGATATGTCTGCTCTGGGTTCAAATTACACTGTAGTTCCATACCCACCAAAATCATAGTACACAAGCCCCCACCAAAGTGTTTGCCTCCAATAGTCAGCTGGAGATATAATGTTCAAAGCAAAGACATCTAATTATAAGGTAATTATATAAGAACTTTTTTAGCTTCATATAATTAAAAAAGTATAGGAATAAAAGTAGCAAGAAAACATTTCCCCATAAACATGGAGCACACTATCACAAATACATACAGTATCAGTGGAAAAAGCAAAGGAACATATATATAGGCACACATTTGTAAAGTTTAATTTTTTTGGTAAAATTTGTATAAAATTATGGGTTAGACCAGATGTTTGCCTTAGTTTTAACATTCTAAGAGATTATAACTTAAACTATAATTTTAAAATGAGGAAGTTTGTCACAGCCCCCTTCTTTCTTCTCTTCAGCAACTTCTTTCTTTCCATGTCCCCCTTCCTCATTTGCCCCATTATGGTTGCCATGTTCTTCCCCACTACTTCTTCCCTGTCCCCAAGCTAGGAATTTTTCCAATCAACATAACATTCTTGATCCCTAATGTCCCTTGGAAATTTTCCAGTCTTGGCTCCCATTGCCTCAGCTTGGTAAATGACTGGCAAATCTGATAAATGTGTTGACTCTAAGGTATTAATGGCCAATAATGATTTGAAGTGTTTGCATTTTGGCTATATTTAGAAGAAATCACTGTATACCTCTTAATTGGTCATATGGAAATTGCAGGTATAGGCAGGGCAGATAGAGGAGACTTTGAGGATGGGTAAGGATCTTTCTGGCAACCTTCCAAATGCATTATTACTGATGTGCCCTGGAGTAAGACAAATCTAATTGGATTAATCATTGCTTTGCAAACCTTCAAGTTGAACTCTTCTCTAAAGATGGAACTCAATTCAAAGGACTGACATTTCCTGGAAAATTTTAAAAGAAATTAAAATAGAAACAGAATGAAGAAGCTATGTGGTTTTCCTCACTGTAACCCTGGGAGAAAGATAATACAAACATTATTTTCCTCTTTTTTCAGTTGAAGAAACTGAGTTTCAGAAAGTTTAAGTAACATGGCAATAGTTACACAGCAAGGCACTAACAAAGAAGGTCTCTGAACTCAGAACTCTTAATTCCAGGTCTGGTGCTCTTTCCAATAAATCATGCTATTTTTCTTAGGGCAGCGAAATGGTGTAGTGGCTAGAGTGCCAAGCCTGGAATCAAGAGCCGTCATCTTCATGAGGCCAAATCTGGCTCTAGATACTTACTAGCTGTGTGACCTTGGGCAAGTCACTTAACACTATTTGCCTCAATTTCCTTATCTGTAAAATGAACTGAAGAAGGAAATAAATACCAAACCACTCTAGTATATTTGCTAAAAAATCCTAAATGGAATCATGAAGACTATGTCACACCTGAAAAGACTAAACAACAAATTCTACTTTCTCACACTTTCTTACATTCACTTCCTTCCTCAGATGCTGACTGGGAAACTCACTCCTATGGCTATGAGATAGGGTGAGATAGGACAAAGATAATTTGTACCAAGTTCAGGAGACCCAGTTCTCATCCCAGTTTGTTCTACTGTCTGTGTGACCTCTGGTGAAATACTTCATCTTTCTAAACCTCAGTCATCTGCCCAGTAAAATGAGAGTTCAATGAGATGAATGATGTTTAAAGTCCCATCCAGTCATGACATTCTCAGACTACTGCTAAAGCATGAATAAATAAATAAGCATTTATTAAGCACTTGCTATATGCTAATCACTGTGCTTTATTATTTAAAAATCTCATAAATGAAAATGCAAAGATGATATTGCCCAGTTTATTGACATGGAAACAGCTATTTTAAGTTTGGGGGAAACCCCACAAAAATAACATTTAACCAGAGTTAACTTGTTTTCTTTCTTCTTAACTTGTTAGGGCCTTGTAAACTGAAAGAAAAATCTACTTTTGAAAGCTTCAGAACAGTTGGTAAGACATTATGATTCTTCTCTCAGAAAGATTAATAGGAAACAAACTCTAAGAAGAAAATTCAAAGGCCCATTCTGTGCTTCCTGTCTTCTGGATCTTCTAACATGTAAATGGACCGTAACAAAGAGGATTAACTATTAGAATTGTCCGCCTGAAGGCCAATATTCAGGCCTTTCTTTATTCCCAGCCAAAAAGTCCCAGGTGCCCAGCATCCTAATGTGCCTTCTTTCAGCCTATTCAAGTATGATCTGCATGCTAACCACCCGGCACTTTTGTTTCCCAACTTTAAACCAGGGACCCTAACAACTGCTGATTTTCTCCCTAATTGTATTTTAAATGGTTAGGACAAAGCTCAGTCGCAATTGGGACCACAATCCCACTCTTCAGGAACTACATCTACTTAAAGACGTGAGAAAGGTGCTTTTTATTACATTCTACAGATTTCCCATTGGTTTTTTCCTTATTTGTTGATGTTACATCTTTGTTTCTTAATTTCCTAAAAGTTTACACTTGTCTGCTGGGAAAATGTGTCCAGATACTTTACATTTCATGATTGTTAAAATTCCTCTTGGCACCTTCCTCGATACCCAACATACTTTTGCCCCTTTTTCTTAATACATCTCATTTAGCTGAAAGTAATTTATCTAATCTTTTATCAACTATTCAGAACAAAACCACAAAATAGAAAGCCAATAGAAAGGTCAATGGGATGATCTGAATAAATATCACTAAAGCTCATGGATGCTACTAATAAATTTTCAGGTGTGGCATTCAAAGCTTATTTATTCTTACCTTAAATACAATTATGAGAAGCTTGGTTATTTGGATTTCAAGTTCCTGGGAGATTAGAAACAGATCTAGAATCTAGAGTGCTTTCTCACTTTTCAGCTCTTAGAAATGTTATGCCAGGTTTGGGGGATTTTGTGCACTAACACCCTCTCAAAACCACAGCTCACAAGCCCCCACCAATGTGTCCACTTTTACCAGCCAGTAAGAAGACACTTTAGTTTAATAAAAGATGTTTACTCAAACAGTATCTCAAAGAAAGTGATATGAATAGATCCTTTCACTTATATAAGGATAATTATATCTCCTCCAGGTTATCAAACAACCAAGGTTGTAGGACCAGGGAACATTTTAAAATTATTTCCTATATATCCTGTATATAACTTGCTCTGTATGTGTGTAAGAACACACACACACAGATTAATTTGCATATTGTCTCTCCCATAAAATTGTAAGCTCCTTGAGGGCAATGATTGTCTTTTGCCTCTTTTTGTATGCCCAGAGCTTGGTACTTAGCACATAGTAGGTGTTTAATGAATTTTTATGAAATGAGCAAATGTTTAAAAAAGAAAATGTTAGGAAACTTTATTGCTGAGATACATGTAGGATGTGTGGCATATGGAGACCCCCAAAATCCCCTACACAAAAATTAAAAGTCAGAGGTATTTTCAGGGAATAACAGGAAGTTTTTATTCAGTTCTTGTGAGAAAAGGACATCCCTTCCACCAGTGCAGACCAGTGAAATGAGGCATGTTGCAGAAGATAAAACAAGATTGCTGCGTGACTATTGCCATGTTACTTAAATTCTCTGAAAATCAGTTTCTTCAACTGAAAAATGAGGAAAATAATGTTTGTATTATCTTTGTTTGTTTTAGCATATTTTATTTTAGTATAAACAAATCCCAGTCTGTCACTGTAAAGCCAAGCATGAGCAGCTTTCCAGAGGACTGCTGCTGTAAATAGCTTTCAAGGTTCTGATTATGTAGTATAGAAAACTCTCCATTTATTCAATAACAAATCAGAGTAAAACATTCACAGAAAATCAAGGTATAGCATACACAATGTTACAAATTATCACAGAAAATCAAAGTACAGTATTCACCATGTCACAACACAACAACTTATCACTAAAATGGCCATATAGTTTTTAACAAAGTTTTAGTAACTCAATCATTTAGTAACTCAATCATTCAATATCCTTAAGGAGGTTTTCCTCCTTAAGGGTCTCAAGTACAAAAGTCAAAGTTCTCCACCCATGGGATGCAATTAAGTTACAACTTAACAGTCACTACTTAGTACCCTCTTAAGGGGTAGTGAAAAATACAAAAACCATCCACCCCTAGGTCACAAGTAAATTACAATTTCATCAGTCACTCCTCAAGACAATTTCATCAGTCACTACACAGTACCCACAGAGAGGTCTTTTCATCTTGACTCAGGGCAGGCTTTCAGCTCCCATGGTTCCTCTTCCATGGTCCCAGCTCCCACCTGAATCTAACCAACTGCCACCTGAGTTCAAATGCAGACAGCTCCCAGCTCCTTGTCCAGCTCTTCTTGCATTCCTGCTCCACACTGGGACTCACAGTGTCCAGTCCAAATCCTTCAGTCTCTGTTCCTGGGAAGACAAGACAAGCCACAAGAACATTTATACACATTAACAAAGTCACAACAACATTTGTACAAAGTACCAGCACCACAGTCATGCTTCCTCAATCTTCTGCTGGTCCTTGGAAATCCTCAGCAGCTCCAGCTGGCCCTTGGAAGTCTTCAGCACTATAAGCTCTTTTCTCAAAATCAAAATCACTTTATCCAGCCTCCATGTGACTTGCTTCAAGAAATTCTGTCTCAGTTCTCAATTCTCATTCCTCTTTTCAGTTCTTCTCAATTCTCAGTTCAGTCTTCAGTTCAACAGCAGCTGCCATACCTCCACAATGCTTACCCCAGGGAATTCTGACTGTCTAGCTTGTGCTCTTCCTTAAATATGGTATTAGCTTCTCCCTGTTCAGCCCCTTCCTGTCATGTCAGCAATGGGGGTTCCCTGTTCAGCTCTTTCCTGTTACTTCAATAACAGGGGTTCATACCTTCTGTTTCTTCAACAGAGGCTTAATTTGAAACTAGGTGCTAAGTACCTCTCAGCTTGACAATACAAAGGGATCTTCAAATTTCATTACTATTACAGTCACTATCGTTCATTCTCATTGATTGGTTGGGAGATGGGCTTACAATCTAGGTGCAAAAATAGACAAAGAAAAACAAGACAGCCCACCTCGTTCCCCCTGATTGGGAGGCAGGCTTACAGTCTGGGCACGAAAAAGACAAAGAAAAAGAAGACAGCCCACCTCATTCTCATTGACTGGGAGGCGGGCTTACAGTCTGGGCACGAAAAAGACAAAGAACAGGGAAATAGGGCATAGCCAATCCAAATGTACATGTCCTTATTTGGCAAACGCTAAAGTGAAGGAGGGGGAAGGGTCCTAAGTGATTCCTAAAGGACTTAATGTTTATCGACAGCAAGGGAAGGAGGATAAGGGTCCTGAATTGTATAATTCCTTAGGAAACCAGAACTTAGGCCTGTCAGGTCTTACAAAAAGTCTGTCTTAGCTCCAAAAGAGTCTCTCTCTATTGTGAGGAGTCCTCACGGAGGGTGTATCCCACTCATAGAGAACATACTTGTCAGTAACCTATATGACTAGGGAATCTATGTAGAACATGAACAGAAGGACATGTGTGACTAGGGTAACACATAACTCTTAAGCCATATTTATTAAGTGCAAAGTTTCTGGTATGCTCTTTATCCTGGATGTTGTGTTGTAATGATAAGCATCTTGAATGTGGCTGTGGTCTCTTAGCTAATCTATGCTACCATCTGCTGGGCTTCAGCTCCTCACAATCATTTGCTACTCTCTCTTCCCAACTACTGGGATTCATTGGCAAGGAAGTCTTTTCCTACTTTGAATGATGTAGCAATTCTCAGCAATACAATCCAAGTCAATCCCAAAGGACTCATGATGAAGCATGCTATTTGCCTCCAGAGAAAGAACTGAAATTGTCTGAATACAAACTGAAGCATGCTATTTTTCATTTTTCTTTCTTTCATTCTTTTTTTTGTTCAAATCTTATTGTACAAAATAAATAATATGGAAATGTTTTACATGATTATAGATGTATAACCTATATTGAACTTATACCAAGGAGGGGTAGGGAAGGGAGAGAGGAAGGGATAGAACTTGAAACTCAAAACTTGAAATAAAAAGCAAATGTTAAAAATTGTTTTAACATGTAATTGGGGGGAAAAGAAAATATATATTTTTTAAAAAGTCTCTTCTTAATAAGATCAGGCTGGTTATCTTTTAGTACATAGCCTTGATCTGAGTCTACGAGCTGTAGCAGCAAGCACCCCAAGTGTCCTCAGGGTTGCTGCCAATACAGGTTCTTGGATCTGCTTTGATAAAGGAAAGCAACTCAAAATGGGTTAACAAGCTTACTTTAATTAGTCAAACATGTATCATTCACCTAGTTCAGGGGAAAAAGGTCAGCACCCTGAACTTCAAAGTATACAGGCAGAATTATCAAGACAGAAACAGATCAAGTAGACAGATTTCCAAACTGTCCAACCATTACATCCATACCCAGTCAACATCTGGGTTTCAACATCTGGGTTTTTCAAAGCCAGGGGGGCTCTGGACAATGGCTTCCCAGAATCCAGATCAAATCACAGAACACTTCTCAAAGTGAGCCCCCAAAACAAAGCTACACATCAGGGCTTATATAGCCTTCTCCTGGCTCAGAGAATGTAACAACCTTATTGACTCACTGGCCAATCAAGAAGTATCTACTGAAAAACAAGCCTCCCCCCCCAGGCTTCAGGTGCACTTTAGCCTAGGGGCAGGGAAGATCTTCCAAATCTGCATTCCCATTACACGAGCCATCACGATGATCAACAAAAGTCAGTGGAGAGCTCCAGGTTAAGACTATTCTTTAGAAAGATCAATTTGACAGGTGAGGGGAGAATGAACTAGTATGAGGAGAATGAGGTCAACCAGAAGATTACTGTAATAATCCTGGCAGGAGGTAATGAGGGTGGCAATATCAGAGGAGAGTAGGTCGAATGGATAGGACTTGGTGGATGTGTGTGTATGATGGGGAGGGTGCAGAATGAAAGGAAATGAAGAGTTGAGGATAATGCTTAAGTTTTGAACCTGGGTGACTGGTAAGATGCCAGTACCTTTGGTTGTAATAGGAAAGTTAAGAAGAAAAGAAGGATCAAGAGAAAAGTCAATGAGTTCAATTTTAGACATGTTGAGCTTAAGATGTCTCTGGGACATCTAGTTCAGCATGTCCAGTAGGCAGTTGGAGATATGAAACTGGAATTCAGGAGAAAATTTAGGGTTGGATAAATACACCTGACAATAATCTGCATTGAGAAGATAATTGAATCCACAGGAGCTGATGAGATCATTAAAGAAAACAACAGAGAGAGAAGAGAGCCCAGAATAGAGCCTTGAGAAACACCCACTATTATGGGATGTGACATAAAGAGCCATCAAAGAAGACTGAGAAATGTTCAGAAAAGTAGGAGAATCAAGAGAGAGTGATGTTACAAAAACCTAGAGTAACAAGAACAGGGTGATTGACTATCCAAGACTGCAGAAAGGTCAAGAAGGATAAGAATTGAACAAAGGCCATTTGATTTGACAATTAAGAAACACTGGTAACTTTGGAGAGTGCAGTTTCAGTTGAATGGTCCTGTTGGAAGCCTGACTTCAGACAGTTAAAGAGAGTGTGAGGAAAGGAAGTGGAGACACCAGAGAACACCTATCTTAAGCAGTTCATCTACAAAAGGTAGGATATAGGATGCTAGCTAGCTAAGATCAAGTGAGAGTTTTTGAGAAGAGGGGAGGCATGGTGCTTTTGACAGTAAGGAAGAAGCCAGTTAATGGGGATAGAAAAAAAGAGAAAACTAAAATCTTAATATTGTTGTAACCACCATTTTGTGAACCTCCCCCACCTCTCCCATCTTAGGTAAGTTTGCCTAGGAGACTTGCCTGAAACAAAGTCCACCTAGGAGACCTGCCCAAACCTGCCACCTGGAACCCAAAGGCCCCCCCCTCAACCCCTATCCCTAGTTCTCAGAATAGACTTGGAGACTTTCCAGTTGGACAACAAACTGATGTTTAGGCAAAGAACTGATTGCTACCTTTTGGCTTCTGTATTTTCCCCTCTTGCTCATAACAACTGTCAAGTTGTGGTTTCCCCTAGGTAACAGTTTTGTTGTGGCTTTTGTCTATATGATCCCTGAGAATATACATCTCGGGGCTGCCTGATTTGGGTTGTGTTCACCCCTGGCAGTTGCCGGCTATTAAGCTCCGCTATTAAACTCCATTTTAAATGATTAATGGTCTCACTTGCTGATTCTCAGTACAACAATAGTGAAAGAAGAAGAAGGAAGGGGAAAAAAAGCATTTATTTAGCACCTACAGTGAATCAGGTGCTGTGCTAAGCGTTTTACAAATATAATCTCATTTGATCCTTATAGCAACTCTGGGAGAGAATAAGGGAGGAAGGTGCTATTATTTTCTACATTTTACAGTTGAGAAAACTGAGACAGAGGTTGAATGACTCCCAGGTCTGTATAGCTAGTAAATATCTGGGGCTAAATTTGAACTCAGGTCTTCCTGACTCTAGGTCAAGTGCTCTATCCATTCACCACCTAGCTGTCTGAAAGAAACCAGAAAAACTCAACCAAACAAATATAAAAAAGCATAGCAGTACACAACCTCAAAAACCTCTTCATAGAATTTTGACTATATTAAAATTAAAAGCCTTTGCACAAACAAAACCAATTCAACCAAAATTACAAGGAGAGCAGAAAACTGGGGGAATGTTTTTGCAAAAAGTATTTCTGATAAAGGTCTCATTTCTCAAATATATAGAGAATCGAGTCAAATTTATAAGAATACCAGTCATGGGGTAGCCCGGTGGTGCAGTGAGTAAGAGCACCAACCCCAGAGTCAGGATGACCTGGGATCAAATCTGGGCTCTGATACTTAGCACCACACCCAGAAATAACTGGCCGTGTAACCTTGAGCAAGTTACTTAACCCCAAATACTTTTTAAAAAGTGAAAGAATGCCAGTCATTCCCCAATTGATAAATAGTCAAAGGATATGAACAGGCAGTTTTCAGAAGAAGAAATCAAAGCTATCTATATTCATATGAAAAAATGTTCTAAATCACCATTGGTTAGAAAAGTACAAATTAAAATAACTCTGAGGTGCCACCTCATACCTATTAGGTTGGATAATACGACAAAAAAGGAAAATGTTGGATTTGAAAGGGATGAGGGAAAATTGGGACACTGATACATTGTTGGTAGAATTGTGATCTGATCCAACCATTCTGGAGAGCAATTTGGAACTATACCCAAAAGGCAACCAAACTGTGCATACTCTCTAATCCGACAATACCACTACTAGGTCTATATCCTGAAGAGATAAAAAAAAAAAAAGGAAAAAGGACCTACCTGTACAAAAATACTTGCAGCATCCCTTTTTTTGGTGGCAAAATGTTGAAAATTGAGGGGATGCCCATTAATTGGGGAATGACTAAACAAGCTGTGGCATATGAATGTAATGGAATACTATTGTACAATAAGAAATGAGGAGGAGGCAGATTTCAGAAAAACTTGGAAAGACTTGTATGAATTGATGGAAAGTGAAGTGAGCAGAACCAGGAGAACATTGTATACAGTATCAACAACATTGTGTGATGATAAACTATGAATGACTTAGCTCTTTTCAGCAACACAATGATCTAAGACAGTTCTGAAAGACTCGGGATGGAAAGTGCTATCCACATCCAGATAAATACCTGATGGATTCTGAATGCAGATTGAAGTATACTTTTTTCATTTAATTTTTTTCTTCTTTTTTTTTCCTTTTGATCACATTCTTCTTTCATGACTGTAACTAATATGGAAATATGTTTTACATATTTGCATATATATAACCTATATCAGATTGCCTACCATTAAGGACCTAAGACAACTCCAAAAGACTCATAAGGGAAAATGCCATCCATATCCAGAGAAAGAACTATGGAGTCTGAATGCAGATTGAAGCACACTATTTGCTCTTTTGTTTTGTTTTTTCTTTCTTGTGGTTCTTTTCATCCATTCTAATTCTTCTATACAACATGCTTAATGTAAAAATATGTTTAATAAAAATGTACATGTAGAGCCTATATTAGATTGTATGCCATATTGGGGAAGGAGAATGGAAGGGAGGAGGAGAAAATTTAAAACTCAAAAGCTTATGGAGGTGAATGTTGAAAACTAAACATAGTTAAGTAATTTTTTTAAATTGCCTACCATTTTGGGAAGAAGGGAGGGGAGAGACAGAGGGAAAAAAATTTGGAACTCAAAATATTGTAAAAACAAATGCTAAAAATGGTTTTGACATATAATTGGGGAAAAATAAAATACTTTTTAAAAAATCTTAGTGTACCATTGTAACAGCATAGGACAGTAATTGATATTAATCATAATGATGGCCTTGATTCATCAAGAAAAGTTAATCACAGTGGTCTGAATATAGACAATTCTCAAATAAAATCCTCAAAATAAATCTTCAAATGACCAATATGTTCATGTAGACATACATATATACATATATGTACACACATATAATTAATAAACAATGATTTTGGAGTCATTGCAATCATCCTTCTTCAAAAATAAAAGGTTGAATCATGTCTTGGGGTGCTATGTTTAAGAAGTTTGGCACATATGGAATCTATATTTAGAAGTTTGTCATCCAAATTGGGTTTTTTTTTAATGGTTTATTAACTTCTGATTTACATCATTCGTTTCCACCAGATTTTGAGTTACAAATTTTCTCCCCGTTTTTCCCCTACCCATCCCCCCAAAACAGCAGTCCCACAGGATATCCCCACCTCCAATCTGCTCTCTCCCATATTTTCTCCCATACCCGTTTGGACTTTTCCAGTGGTTTTCTTTGCCTCAGTGCCTGTATATCTTACTTCTTAATTACCTGTAAGATGGTATTAATAATAGTATACACACATATGTATATATATATATATGTATATATATACATATATATATATATATTTGAATATTTGATTTTAAAACTTTCATTTCCAGATTCATTCCTTTCCCCCGCCACCCACTCCCACTGGGGAGACAAGCAGTTCAGTATAGGTTGTACATGTGAGGCTAATGCAAAACAATAACATAGTAGATATATTGTAAAAGGCTGACTATATTTCCCTCCCTCCTATCCCACCTCCCACTTGTTCTATTCTATGCCTTGCTCCTGTCCCTTTTCAAAAGTGGATGCTTCCAACTTCCCTCCTCCCCAGCCTGCCCTCCCTTCCATCATCCCCCCTCTCATCCCCTTCCCCCCCATTCTCCTGGAGGGTGAGATCCCCTATTTAGTGTGTATTTCCCTCCTCAAGCCAGATTCAATAGGAATAAGGTTGACCCATTCCCTTTTGCCTTCCTATTCTTCCCTTCCATTGTAACCATTTTCCCTTGCCTCTTCTGTATGAGATAGTTTGCCCCAATCTGTCTCTCCCCATCTCCTCTCATTATATTCCTCTCACCTCTTAATTTCACCTTTTAAGTATCATCCCTTCCTGTTAAATTGGTCCCGTGTCCTCTATCTATGTATACCTGTAAACGTATATACACATATTCACATATGTATTCATATGCCCACATACCCTCATATAAAGACATATATATATATATATATATATGTATGTATATATATAATCCCTTCAACTACTGAGAAAAGTTTCATAAGTTACAATTATTGTTTTTCCATGTAGGAATGTTAATAGTTCAACTTTGATAAGTTCCTTATGATTTCTTTTCCCTGTTTACCTTCTCATGCTTCTCTTGCTTCTTGTATCTGAATGTCAAATTTTCTATTCAACTCTGGTTTTTTCAGCAAGAATGCTTGAAAGTCCTCTATTCCACTGAATGACCATATTTTCCCCTGAAACATGATACTCAGTTTTGCTGGGTAGGTGACTCTTGGTTTTAATCCCAGCTCCCTTGACCTCTGGAATATCACATTCCAAGCCCTTCGATCCCTCAGTGTAGAAGCTGCCAGATCCTGGGTTATCCTGATTGTGTTTCCACAATATTTAAATTGTTTCTTCCTGGCTGCTTGTAATATTCTCTCCTTAATCTGGGAATTCCAAAACCTGGCTATAATATTCTTAGGAGTTTCCTTTTTGGGATCTTTTTCAGGAGGTGATCGGTGGATTCTTTCAACCTCTATTTTGCCCTCTCGTTCTAAAACATCAGGGCAGTTTTCTTTGAGAACTTCCTGGAGGATGATTTCTAGGTTCTTACTTTGGTCATGGCTTTCAGGTAGTCCAATAATTTTTAAATTATCTCTCCTGGATCTATTTTCCAGGTCAGTGGTTTTCCCAATGAGATATTTCACATTGTCTTCTATTTTTTCATTTATTTGGATCTGTTTAGTAGTATCTTGAGTTCTCATAAAGTCATTAGCTTCCATTTGCTCCAATCTAATTCTGAAGAAATGATTCTCTTCAGTGAGCTTTTGAGATTCTTTTTCCTTCTGGCAAATTCGACTTTTTAAGGCATTCTTCTCCTCATTGCCTTTTTGAGCCTCCTTTGCCATTTGAGTCAGTCTGTTTTTTAAGGTATTATTTTCTTCAGTCAGGCTGTTGACTCTCATTTCATAATTTTCTTGCATTGTTCTCATTTCTCTTCCCAATTTTTCCTCCACTTCTCTTATCTGCTTCTTAAGGTCCTCTATGGCCTGTAACCAGCTTGTATTTTCCTTTGAAGCTTTTGGTGCAGGAGTTCTGACTTCACTGTTTTCCTCCTGTTCCATGCCTTGCTCCTTCTTATCCCCAAAATAGGAGTGTAATGTTGGAATCTTCTGTCTGCTTTGATTCCTTTGCCTGCTCATTTTGCCACTCAATGATTTGACTTTTGGGCTTTTTGCCACAGTAGGACTCTGCCACCAGACAGGGGAGTTTTCGTCCCAAACACTGGGGTTTTCTCAGCTGCTGGAGGTATTAGATGGGTACCCTCTCTGATGTCTTCACACTCTCTGGCAAGCTGGACACACACCCCAGGACCTCCACCCTAGACTGCAATCCAGATCCAAGCAGGTTAAAGCAAGAGCAATTACCCCTCAGACTGGTGCTTGGTCCCCCTACACTCTGCAGGCCAGGAGCTGAAGCCGCAGCATGGCACTGGCTGGCTGTGCCGGTGTCTCAGCGGTTTCTCGCCCCGGGAGTAAAAGCTATGCACTCCCACTTACTGGGTCCCAAAGTCCAGACTGCACTGGCCTCTCACCTTGTCCTTTGCATCTATGTATTGATAAATATGGAAACGGCTGATCTGGAGTCCCTCTGGCTGGCGGCTGGTCAGGCCTGCCCTGGGGCTAAAGCCTCTGCGTGGTGCTGGGCTCGGCTCCCAGAGCGCTGCGCTGGCCGATTCCTGCCGGCCTGCTGGGCTGTCCTCAGCGGGAGGTTAGCTTCTCTGTGTCATTTTGCGGGTTCTGCAGCTCCAAAGTTTGTTTAGAGTCCCCTTTTTACATGGATTGGGGAGGGTGGAAGCCAGAGCCGCCGGGAAGGTCATGCTTCTACTCTGCCATCTTGGCTCCGCTCCCCCCAATTTTTTTTTTAAATAAACTTCGTGTTTATTGGGGTAAACTTCAGCTATCTGGAAAATTCACTTACATGGAACATTTTGTTTATCTGTTTTTCATATCATTTAAGGCCAGAGAGGCAGCATAGAATGGTAGACTTGTAGCTAGAAAAGCCTGAGTCCAAGTTTCTCTTCTGACTCACATAGGCTGTGTGCAATCCTGGATAGGTCACTTAACCTCTAACCTGCTCTAAGCAACTCTCTGAGATTCTGAGTTTCAGAGTCTCCTGATTTGGGGTTCCCTATGTAATTGAAATTATAGATCCAGTCCCTCCCCCTACCCCAAATGTCAGATCAATTAGGCCTTTCTGTAGATTTCTGGTTCACCTAAAAGTGACATCACTGAGGTTACTCAGAATTATGAAGCAGGTCTCAGGGAGGATTGACATCAGGAAATGGGAGAATCAGAACCTGTGGTCCCTCAGTTGACCACTTTGTGAAGCAAATATAAAGATTCTCTTTTTGTGAAATATTAATAGGATATAAGATACTCCCCACCAATTAATAGGTCTCACATGGAGCCCATTAAGGGAAGCTTGCTTAGGGGAGGCTTGCTTGTAGAAAGGCTTTCACTCCTTTTACTAATTTCTAATTAGGCACTGAGTCAGGAGGGTTGTGATGCCTTCTGACTCTGAGAAGTGTATATATATTCTGAGTTGGTATTTTCCTTTGGGGTCTCACTTATGAGAAGGACCTTGTGATTGCCTGTTTGAGATTCTGAGTAGCCATATGTTCAGAGCTCCTGGACTGCTCAGATGTAAAGGTTCCCTTGATCCAGGGATGTATGTAAAGTATACAGTTGATTCAGGCAGTTAGAGCCCTGTCTCTTGGTCTATTTATTTCTCTGCCTGTATTTTCTCTGAAGTTCAGGATGCTGACTTGTCCCCTGAACTAATGAATGTAATTAAAAGACTGTTGACCCCTTGAACATCTATCTTTCTTAGTAAAGCAGATCTAAGGACCCATGCTAGCAGCCATCCTGGGTATGCCAGTGTGGTTGCTGCTAAAGTTTGGTGCCCGTGAGCACTAGTTTGAGTTAGAAATAAACATGCCAAAGGAAAACTATTCTTCAGAATTCAGGCCCTTTGGGGGTCTTTTAAAAACTACTAAGAGGCAAAGGAGAAGCAGAATGTTAAAGTTACGAGACTAAAACCCTTTTCCTGAATCTGCCATTAATTAGCTCTGTGCTCCTGGAAATACCCTATAACCTCCCTGGGCCTCAGTTACCTCATCTCAAAAATAAGGGAGGTTGATTTAGATGAGACCTAAAGTCTTTTCTAGATGCCACATTTTCTGGCTTTATGATAGAGGGTCAAGGCAATCCAGAAAGCAGGGTCAAGCTTAGAGTTATCATGTGTTTGAGTGTAGCAGCAAGCACCCCAGTGTCCCCAGGGTGCCTGCTCACACAGGTTCTTGGATCTGCTTTGTTAAAGGAAAGCAACTCAAAATGGGTTAACAAGCTTACTTTAATCAGTCAGACATATATCGTTTACCTTGTTCAGGAGGAAAGGTCAGCACCCTGAACCTCAAAGTATACAGGCATAATTATCAAGACAGAAACATCAAATAGACAGATTTCCAAACTGTCCAACCATTACATCCATACCCAGTCAACATCTGGGTTTCCACATTCTGGGTTTTTCAAAGCCGGGGGACTCTCAACAACGGCTTCCCAGAATTCAGATCAAATCACAGAACACTTCTCAAAGTGAGTCCCAAAACAAAGCTACACATCAGGACTTATATAGCCTTCTCCTGGCTCAGAGAATGTAACAACCTTTTGGACCCACTGGCCAATCAAAAAGTATCAACTGAAAAACAAGCCTCCCACCCCAGTCTCCAGGTGCACTTTAGCCTAGGGGCAGGGAAGATCTTTAAATTGCATTTCCATTACATTGAGTAAGGTGGTTTAGTGGACACTGATCCAAATTCTCCCCCACCTCCACCCACTATCCTCCTCAAATTCCCCATCATTTGCTGTGGCTCCTTGAGCAGTAACTTTTAACAAACTAGGCTTCTTAATTAATTAATTAATTCTGAATTAAGGCATTTAGTATTAGTTCTGTCAACCTTTACCAAGTACCTAATTCACAAAAGAATTGAGTAGGGGAACTTTGTGGTGGCCAGGAACTGTCTGTTCTATTTGTATTGATTTTTGTTTGTGATACTTTGTACAGAAACTTTGGGACCTTATTGGAAGCCCTGAAAGAAGATTTTTCTTGTTGTCTGTTTACAGAAGTCCTGGAGGATGGTTTCAGAGGTCCTGGGACTGTACTGACGATTTGTGTTGAGTTCTCAGACTTTGTTTGTGGGTCTGTGTTGATTTCACAGGCAGAAAGTGAATTGATGATGGTGTCCGCAACATGTATGAATGTTGTTTTGACTTTGTTAAGCTTTGTCTTCCCAGAATCCCTGTTGCTTCTCTCTGTCCTGGAACTACAACGCAGGACTGCAAACCAGATCCAATTATGGGCAATGCAATAGAGTTCTGTACCCAGTGTCAGCAAACGGGTCCTGTGATTTCCTCCTGAGCAATTGTGCTATCTCCTTACCATCTGTGAGCTGGGAATTCCAGATGTCACTGCTGCCAATTCAGTTACCCCCAAGACCTACTCTGGACTGTGCTCTACTCTCACCCCTTGTAAGGGTTATGGGATTTAAAGATCTTCCATGCCCCGTTGGACTTGCTGACGTAGCAGGAAGGGGCGGAGCAAGAGGAAGCGGAAGCCAAGCTAGCGTTCTTTCGGTGGCTGGCGGTGGTGGTGACGG
>NW_027185903.1:6298344-6322975 GCF_028583685.1 Petaurus breviceps papuanus
GGCATTGTGAATATGGCATTGCTGATACACCCCTGTATGACAGACCTTTCATGAAGACCTTTTAAGTTGTCTTGGGCTGGAAAATTGTTTTATCTCATTCTTTTTTTGGTTCTGCTGCTCCAGAATTCATTTTGAGGTGTTAGTTTAAAGTTGTTTGGAGGGAAATTTGGGAGGACTCAGGTGAATCTCTGCCTTTCTTGCCTCCATCCTCTCATATAAGATTTTTTTGATAAATGTAGACAGAGAGGTAATTTTGTTCAGTGCCTGTAATTATCATTAAGTGACACATAAAAGATATATCTGATTACCAAAAGGTGTTTACCACTATACTGCACACAGTCCAAATGGAAGACAGATTTGATATAAATGGTGAAGTCCTCCAGATAGGACTGCTTGTGCATGACATTGTACTGATTGCGTAATGTCCCAGAGAACCACAGAAACTCTTCAATGAGACCCACACCTACCTAAACTTGATCAACTTAACCATCCACACTATAAAAGCTAAGTGGATGAAGAATGCCCCAATTATGATCTGCTTTTATTCAGGGAGTCCATCAGTGCATGTTTTTTGGACAGGAACTATAGATAAGCAATAAATTGGATCTGGAAATGAACAAGAAGAGATAGATGAGATTTCATTTGGGAAACTACAAACAAAACCAAACTGCTCCATCATCAAAGTCTATCTTTTAATTTTTTTTTAATCTGCATTCTCCAGTTATAGTGTATGGCTCCAACTCACAGGACAGTACAGCTTCAGAAGAATCAAAATTGAGACTCGTCCAAACAACAATGGAAAGATACATGATGAGTATAAATGGTTTGCCATGTATTGCCAATGACTCTCTAAAACTATTCTTGAATTATTTTTTAAATTAAGTTTCAGTTTTTTGGAAACCAGCTTATTATATGTTATCATATTTACCAAAATATATGATGTTGAGAAGTATAACTAATGTTTCAATACTTTTTACTTTTGCAGAAATAGTGTTTACATAATTTACTTTTAAATGGAGCACACAGTAAGATGGTATAACCCTCTGATTTATAAATTTACACCTGCTATCCCTACTGTCAGGATTCAACATAGAGGCAAGTCAAATCTGACCTCATCTGCAAATACCATAAGAAACAGTCACTTTGCAGCAACTGTCATCAGTTGGGTTGAATTTGCCCAAGTTGGTTTCGCCTTTGTTGTCTTTGATGTGAAATTTTTTTAAAGTAGGGAGTTGTGATAGAAAATTGCTTCATTCTTTCCTCCCTCCACCAAGGGAATACTTCCTTTCTGGGGAGGTAGAGTGAGGTGTTCTCACATTTAGACAAACCCTGGTTTAAGTCATGGTAGAATACATTGGAAAATATTCATCATGCACCTACTATGTACTCAGCACAGTGTTAGGCATTGGGGAGAGTGGGGAGGGTAGGAGAGGCACAAGATATGGATGCTGCCCTTAAGAAGAATATAACATGAAAACTACTTGGTAAGAAACCAACCAACCAAACAAAAAACCCAGAACATCAATTTACATTAATCTCCCTTTTTTTCTGAATTCCTATCGTTTTTGGCAGTTTAATGTTTAGAATTTTCAGGCTGGAACGGTTTCTAGAAACCATCTAATCTCCACTCTTCTTTGAGCATGTGAGGAAACATAGAGGTGCCATGACTTGTCCAAAGTCACAAAGCTCTAAAATCCTGTGATCCCAGAAGTGTACAAGCATACAGGTAAAGATCTTTGAACTTCTCCTGAGTTGAGCAAACTAGGATTACACCATGAGTGATCTCTGTTTGGATCCTCATCTATAAAAGAAAAAGAATTAGAAAATTAGGGAAAAGGACTAGACTGTTTCATCTCTAAGCTCTTTTCTAGCTCTCAGTCTATGATCCCATGACCCTTGAGTCTATTGTACCTTCCCAAGAACATCCTTTGGTTTCTGACCTGCTGGAATGCAGAGAACTCTCTGAGCAAAAGCATGGGAGCAGCTTCACAGGGACCAGCTAGATTTAACTCTAGGGTAGTTTGGGATGGTGGAGATAGGACTGAATTAGGAAGTCTGAAGTCTAGAACTGGTTCTTCCACTAACAATCATGAGGTAAATGGTTGGGAACATGAGGTCTAAATTCAACAGGCCAAAGTCCAGAGCCTGAATTTACTCCTTACAGTCAGACATGGGTCAAGTTCTCAGAGCCTCAGTTTCCATGTACATAAAATGAGTAGATTAGGTTAGATTATCTCATTAGTTCCTTCTAGAACTCACTCTGTGATTTTACAATGCACTGCCCTGATCATATTGTATTTTTCACTTCAGTTATTGAATAATATTGTATATTTTTTATATTTGCACATTTTGTCATGTTCTCTATGTCATCTCTCTGCATCTGTATCATAAGCTCGATGAGACTAAGGATCAAGTCTTAACTATCTTTGTTTCTCCCCCTAGTGCCTAACACAGTGCTTGGTCTTTCTATGGTAAGTTCTTAAGTGGTTGCTGAATGAATGAATGAATGGAGCTTTCTAACCTTGAACAAGATACTTCTCCCTCTGTGTTTCCTGGGTTCCCTTCTGGCTCCAATATTCTCTGATTCTATGACCATTTGGGAAAGACAGTGGATAAATTGCAGAAGGAAACTGAAATGGGATTAGAAATTGCCAGAACAAAGGGGTTGAACCTTCATCTCCAAGAGGAATCCAATTTTCTTGGCTGTACCTCTGGCAGATGGCCAGACTCATTTATATGAGAAGTACGTGACCAGACAAGAAACTGCCAAGAAGCTGTCTGAAAAACTGCCAAGAATATTCCTGGTGTCACGCTACATGAGCCCCATCTAGGCCCCTCCTGGAGTAGAAGTCTCCCAACTTTTCTCCCTTCTTCCCAGCCTACCTCTCTCCCACCAGGCCATGCTTGTTTAGAATGCTTCCAAAACCTGCCCTATGGTTTCGAGCAGGGCTTCTGCCAAGCCCTGGGGGGCTACGCAGCAAACCAGTCAGGATGAAAGTGAAAGTACCTGGAATTTTTTTTTTTATTAAAGGTTAGCCACAGGTGAGAGTTTTCCCTTTGACCTTTATTTAGGCTCATCAAACCTGGAAGTCAAAAGGCTAAATTTAATCATGAGATTAATTAGTCTTTAAGAAAAAATAAGGTGAGTCCTGAAACTCAAAGGAGCTCTTAATTTCTAAGTTTTCAGTTATTGGTTTTTTGAAATTCAAACTTATCATGTGATGGGTGCTAGCACAGATTTAGAATGCAAACGTTTTTTCATTGGTACTTAGGACTAAGATCAATTGCATTAGAATCCCATTTCTTGTTCATCTGTAGTTCACCTTGTAAGTTTTCTAAGGCTGCCCTACTGTCCTGCTTAAGTTGAAGTTAAGACGTGATAGAATGTAAGCTCGCTGGGAGGTGGGGTGGTTTCGTTGTACTTGTATCTCCAGTGTCACTTTTGTTTTGTTTTGTTTTTGCTTTTTTCAAGGGGCAATTGGGATTAAGTGACTTGTCCACGGTCACATGGCTAGTTTTTTGTGTTAAGTATCTGAGGTTGAATTTGAACTCAGGTCCTCCTGACTCCAGGGCTGGTGCTCTATTCACTATGCCACCTAGCCACCCCCATAATAGATACTTAATAAATATTTGTTGAATAACTAAAAATGGGAAGAAGCAGGGTGAGGTAGAATAATCCCGGAGGTAGGCATCAAAAAGCATAGATCTCAGGTCTGATTCTGACCCCTGTGTGCCCTTGGGCAAATTATTTGTCATGTCTGACTCTCCATGACCCCACTTGGGGTTTTCTTAGCAAAGATACTGGAGTGATTTGCCATGTCCTTCTCTAGCTCATTTTATAGATGAGGAAATTAAGGCAAACAACATTAAATGACTTAGCCAGGATCACACAGCTAGTAAGTGTCTGAGGCTGGATTTGAACTCAGGTCTTCCTGACTCCAAGACTAGTGGTCTATCCACTGTGTCACCTGACTGCCCCTAGGAAAATCACATCACTCCTCTCATCCTCAGTTTCCTTAAATGAGAATATGTAAATAAACAGGTCATCTTCTATAAACTTCTGCCTTCTGTGACCAATGCATCAATCGAGGGTTGTTTTGTTTGCTCTTTTTGGAAATCTTGTGTACACTATTGGTCAGCGTTCCTTGTTTCCTTCTTCTCCTTCCGCCACTCTAACACACACACTTTTAACTTTTTAGCTTGGGGAAGGAAAATATCTAATTAGCTGAAAAATTACATGGGAATGTGAAAAAAAATACCTCCAGGCCACAATATCAGGAGCCCTCTAGACTGAGTGAGTCAAGGATTATAGAACAGAAAAATGAGCTCCACTCAGTAAACTCAGATGAGAAAATCCTCAAATCAGATGTTGGGCAGCAGAAAGTCATTAGAGGCCAGGAAGGGGCTAGATGCCTCTGTCTTGAATAAATTGAAATAGACCTTGGGAAAGTAACTAGCTAGAATAACTTGGAAGTAAAGTGTACACTGGTCTTAGACTGGGATGTTTTCTTTATGTTTATACTTCTAATCACTTTACCCTCATATATTATTTCTGAATGAGCATATTCTCTTTTCTCTTATAAATAAATCCTTAAAAAAAGATACTCTTGTGATATGGAATGAAATGGAGCTAGAAGGTGGAAGGGAGCTAGAAAGAAGAAACTGAATTAGATGATCTTGCCAAGGTCCCTTTCAGCTCTGATTAATCTGATTAATTAATCTTAATCTCATGATTAAGTGAAGAAGAGTCTGGAAAAGAGCACTGAGTTACACAAACAATAGAAGAAGTAAATCAAGACACAAGTACTTATCCAAGGTGCTAAGGAAGTTCAGGAAGGAAGGTCTAGGAGACTCCATATCTCTAGCTGAGATGTTGAAAGCAGAGCAGGTTTAGAAAACAATGAGAGAAAAAATGTGGGGCCAAAGGTCAAAGTCCCCGGGATAGTTCCAGAGGACCTGGGTTCAGATACCAGCTCTAGTACTTGTGACCTTAACATATCTGGACTTCATTTTCCTTGCCGGCAAAATGATTGATTTCCTCACCTGCCTCTAGATTGATGAGCTTTGACATCAGGGGATTTCTTTGTTTTCTTTCTTGGCTGGGCAGGAGTGGGGGTGGAGCTACTCCACAGTGCCTAGCACACAGTTGGTGCTTAAGAAATGCTTGTTGCCTTAAAATTAGTTGGATCCAATCAGTGGAGTTGTCGTTCCCTTGTGGGGCTATTGTGAGAACTAAAGGAGCTCATATCTGAGGAAACACTTTGTAACTATACAAGTGTAAGGTATCATCATTTATTTGGGTAACTTGTGCCCAAGTTGTGCAATCTTATCTCTTTTGAAATATTTATCTCATGGCCTGGGGTGATTATCATTTGGGAAAAAAGAGAGCCAAGGACCTCACCACTATAGTCCTCCAGAAAACATGGGGATCATGTCCTCATAACAAGAAGACACATGGTCTGGTCCCTAGCATCCTGAATTGGATGTATCTTGTTTCCTTCCATTTCTTTTGAAATATGAACTTCCTGAGTAAGATGAGGGGGCACAGGTAATGCATGAGCCACAACAGGGTTTGGACTAGGGCTTGGGCACTGAGACTTTTGGGCTACAGGCTACCCCAGCTTAAGATTCTGCTCACTAAAGACCAGAGGAGAAAGTTCTAATGCTATAATCAGCATTTCCTTAAATCTGTAGAACCTAGACATTAAGAATAGAGAAACTAGAACTGGCAAGAATTGACATTTCCATCTGGCTCTTGTAGGTTCCTCCTCCTTGGAGACCTTCAAAGAGAAACTCAATGACCACCTGCCTGATATGTATCCAGGAGGGTTTCCCATCTGCATCACTTGCATTTTATGGACACTTAGAGTTCCTTCCAACTCTCATATTTTGTGATTCTACAGAGGGGGAAATTGTTTTTCCCCTGCACTGTACTTTCTCTTTGGTATAGTGCCTGACTGAAACAGAGTCCCAGACATGCAACCCCATCCTTTAATCCTTTCCATGACCTGTGAGTATAGAAGTAAGTTTGGAGAAATGGTTCAAAGCAGATGGTTCCATGTGGGAGTGTTGAACCCTTTTCCTTTCATTTTTAATATGTTCAATAAGCTTTGTGGTTCTAGTATACTTGAGTACCTATGTTCTATGAATGCAAGCTTGGGGAGAGAAGGGAAGGAGAGATTTGGGATGTGGAATGAGGCTTTAGTTATATATTTCAATTTTTTGTTATTTCAAACAATATTCTATTTTATTCCATAGCTAAATACCAAACCCAGATAGCATGGATTTTAAACTGTTCAACAGCACTGATTGAAGTTGAATGCTATGATTGCAAGGAATAGGGTTGGGAAGGACAATAGTATTGATGTTCTCAGAAGGGTTTCCTCTGGGACAATCTCCCATGCATATGCCAGAGAGACTCTGACAAGATCACTTGTTTGGTGTCTTGAATAAAGTGCTGCCTGGTGGACAACTCAGATATTACACATATGCAGGAAATAATCAATTAACCTTTATTAAGTACTTACTGTGAACCAGGCACTGTGCTAAATGCTGGAGAAAAAATATACAGGGACACATTGGTCTTCTGGAAACTTAAAAAAGGAAACATATGAGTGGATTTGAGCTGCATTGCTACTACTATATATGGTATACACACAAATTGTCAAATGTGTTTCTTTTTTTTTTTTGCTTTTTTTCCTGGAGGGCAATTGGGGTTAAGTGACTTGCCCAAGGTCACACAGCTAGTTAAGTGTTAAATGTCTGAGGCTGGATTTGAACTCAGGTCCTCCTGACTCCAGGGCTGGTGCTCTATTCACTGTGCCACCTAGCTGCTCCATCAAATGTGTTTCTTTATCTCAAATCTTTTGAATAGCTCTCTATTGCCTACCAAATGAAGATTTAACTCCTTAGTCAGCATTCAATTACTATAACAACAGTAACATGTTTCATACTGTTTTCTGAATTATAAAATACAATGGATAATGATTTTGGAGTGAGATGACTTGGCTTCAATGACTGTTTCTGCTACTTCAATATCCTCAATGCCTCACCTGCATGGACCTCATTTTCTCCTCTGGAAAAAGGAGAGGTTGAACTAGACAACCTATAAGGTCCTTTCCAGGTATGACCCTTACAACAATCACACAAAGTAGGAAGTACAAATATCACTATACTCATTTTTTAAAGATTGGGACGATGAGGCTCAGAGAGCCTCAATAATTTCATCAAGATTCCACATCAAGTAAGAATTTGAACCAGGTTTTCTGATTCTAAGCCCAGAATACTATGCTCTTCAAGGCCCTCTAGAACCTGGTATCATGCTATCTTTCTAGGTTTAGTTCAAACTACTTCCCACAATGTACCCTACAATTCAATCAAACTAGGTTACTCATAGAATCATAAACTCTCATCTCAACCAGTCTATGCCCACAATAAGAGTATTGTTTATATTGTAATAGACAGAAAGTCATTCAGCCTCTGTAGATATCCAGTGGTAGAGAACTCACTACCCTCACAACATAGCCCATTCCTTTTTTGGACAGTTATAACTCTAGAAAGTTTCCCCCTTATATTGAAACTAAATTCTTCCTCCTTGAAACTTTTATCCATGGATCCTGCTTTTGTTCTTTCTTTCTCTTTCTCTGCCTACTACCTGCAATGGAGCGAAGAGAAGGTTAATTCATGCCACCTCCCCCACCCCAATCGAACAACTTTGTCCCTACCATTCTCTGCCTGCTTCCCCTTTCCCCTTTCTTGGCTCCAGCTTATGTTCCACTCCCTTCTTGGCTTCTAGATGCTTTGGGAATATTTCTCCCCACCCGGACACAGGCATGCCTTGACAGATTTGTGCTATTGGCTCCTTGTCAAGCATGCCTAGAGCACTGAAGAATTAGGAGTTTGATCAGAAGGGTCATGAATACAAGCTAGGGGCTCCTACCCAACAGCCCAAAGTTTTCACTCACTAAGGATGATCTGGCACGAAAATTTCCAGCTCCGGGCAGTCCTAGTTATTTCTTTAAGATACAAAAGCCAAGACCATTCTATCTACCTGAGTGCTTCATTCATTAGGGTTACACCCAAGTGTTTTAGCTCAATTCAAGATGAGATGAGCTTCCTTGAACTTCATTGTTTGGGTTCTCCAAGGCTAAAAAGCATACCTGAAAGACCAAAGTCAATAATAACCAAATGGCTCTGATTTTTCCTCCTAAATACCTTGATTTCTCAACTCTAAAGCAAATCCAGAGGCAGGCACTTTGTACAACTGGGATCTGGAGTTGATACAGCCTTCCCTCCAAGTTTTATTTAAAGAAAATATGAGAGAGAGAGTAACATAATGTAACCAAGAAAGCAACTAGAGGTACAGTAAACCTTCCCATCACTTCTTGCTTGTGTATAAATGTTATCTTGTCAGTTCTTCCAGGGAGTCTCACTGGATCTTATTTAGCAAGATAATACTAGAGCAGTCTAATAATACTAGGAGTCTACTAGAGTACCACCTTCCCTGAGATATTTCCCTGAGCTCCTTCTCTGAATGCCTAAATGTTTATAATTTTATAGTTGATAACAGCTTAAGTGGCACAGTGTTTAGAGGGCTGGAATTAGAGTCAGGAAGATCTGAATTCAAATCCGACTTCAGATACTAACTGTCTAGTCCTGAACAAGTCTCTGATTGTTTCAGTTTGCTCTGTAAAATAAGCATAATACTGGCACCTACATCCCAGAGTCTTGCAAGGATCAAATGAGATAACATACACAAAGCACTTTGCTAATCTTAAAACACTATAGACATATTAGCTATTATCATTACTCTGCATAATGGTTACTAGGTGGTATGATAGATAGTAAAGGAGATCTGAAGTTAGGATGGACACACTGAATGACTGAACAATAACAGTGTCAAGCACTTTTTGCAAATCTACCCAATATTTACAAATATCGTTTGAATGGACATGGGCCTGAGAACAATTTTTTTTTTAAAAAGGACTATTAGCAAAACCAGCACAAGAGCCTGTGGAGGGAAGATGGGAAATAAGAGGGGAGATGTGTAGCCTGTGTTTCTATGAGGCCCCACATCTGGAAGCAGGGAGAGCAGAGGGCTCCCTGAGAAAGCTCCAGGGAAGTCACAAAACCTCCAGGCAGGCAGATATTCCTAAGGGCTGTTTCCTATGGAGTCTTTTTTTTTTTTTTTTTGCCTTGCTAAGGCACCGCTCAGTTGGAGGAGACATCCAGCTGTGTCTTGTGTGGGTTTCCTTAGTTGAATCTCTTCTATAATATTTGTTGTTGTTGTCATTTCAGTTGTGTTTGACTCTGTAACCCCATTTGGGGTTTTCTTGGCAAAGATTCTGATTTGCCATTTCCTTCTCCAGCTCATTTTACAGATGAGGTAACTGAGGCAAACATAATTTTTTTCTTTTTTCTTTATTTCTTTTTTTGGTCTTTGTTAATTTGTTTACTTTTAGTTGCAAGATTCATTTCCACAATTCCTTGAATTTCAAATTTTCTCCCCCCTTCCCCCCCCCACCATGGCAGCATACAATCAAGTATAGTATCTGCAAATATTTTCACATTAGACATTAGTCAGGTTATAAAGAAGGATTTTATCAGATGGAGTGCACGATGAGAAAGGGGAAACAAAACCAATCAAGAAAAAGAAAAAGGGCAGGTAGTTTGCTTCAATCTGGGTTTAAACTCAGTTCTTTCTTTGGATGTAGACGTCTCTCTCCATCATGAGTCTTTTGGGGTTGACTTATAACCCTGGATTGCTGAGAATAGTCCAGTCTATCAAAGTTGGTCGTCACAAATCCGTTGTGTCTGTAATTGTGTACAAATTCAGCATCAGTTCATTTAAGCCTCTCCAGATAAATATGAAGTCCATCTGCTCCTTGTTTCTTATAGCACAATAGTATTCCATTACATGTATATACCACAACTTGTTCAGCCATTCCCCAATGATGGGCACCCTCTTAATTTCCAATTCTTTGCCACCACAAAAAGAGCTGCTATAAATATTTTTGTACATATGGGTCTTCCTCCCACTTCTATGATCTCTTTGGGATACAACCCTCAAAGTGGTATTGCTGGGCCAAAGGGTATGAAATTATTTATAGCCCTTTGGGTATAATTCCAGATTGCTCTCCAGAATGGTTGAATCATTTCACAACTCCACCAGCAATGGATTAGTGTTCCAATTTGTCCACATCCTCTCCAGAATTTGTCATTTTCCTGTTTTGTCATCTTAGCCAATCTGACTGGTGAGATGTGGTAAGAGGCAAACAATTAAGTGACTTGTCCAGGATCATACAGCTAGTAAGTATCTGAGGCTGAATTTCAAGTTGGGTCTTCCTAACTCCAGGCCCAGCACTGTATATACTGTGCCACCTAGCTGCCCATATCTTACATGCTCAACTGATTTATTGTGAGAAACCATTATCACCACTATCACATTCCTCTTGGCTTCTCCAGTGCAAACCAGTAGAGAGACTTAAAGGCTCCCTTTTATAATTCTGTTCCATGCAATACTCCCTGGGTAGTATTAGCTTGCTGGCATGTGTACACTTGATGTTTTAGGCTACTCACCATGGTGTTTGACTTGTACTCCACCCTTCTCATATCAATACATGATTCAATATCTTATATTTTCCCTAATTACATATTAAAACCATTTTTAACACTCATTTAAAAAAAACAAGCTTTTGAGTTACAAATTATCTCCCTCTCTCTTTCTCCTTCTCTCCTTATTGAGAAGGTAAGCAATTTGATGGAGGTTTATACATGTGTAGTCATGTAAAACATATTTCCACATTAGTTATGTTTAAAAAATAAAACAAAAATGCAGGACCCCCCTCAAAAAACATAAGAAAAATAACAAAGAAAATGTATGCTTCAGTCCTCATTCAGATGCCATCCATTCTTTTTCTGGAGATGGCTGGCATTTTTCATCATAAATCCTTTGGAATTGTCTTGGATCACATTATTGCTGAGAATAGCTAAGTCATTCACAGTTGATCATGGTACAATAATTGTTTTTACTGTGTATAGTGTTAGACTGGTTCTGATCATTTCACTTTGCTTCAATTCATGTAAGTCTTTCAAGGTTTTTCTGAGAACATCCTGTTTGTCATTTTTTTTTGTCTTTTAGAGGGCAATTGGGGTTAAGTAACTTGCCCAAGGTTACACGCTAGTTATTCTGTGTGGGTGTTAAGTGTCTGAGGCCAGAACCTAACTTGGGTCCTCCTGACTCCAGGACCGGTGCTTTACTCACTTCACCACCTAGCTGTCCCCTGTTTGTCATTTCTTATGCCACAATAGTATTCCATCACCATCATATACAATTTGTTCAGCCATTCCCCAATTGCTGGACGTCCATCAATTTCCAATTCTTTGGCACCATTAAAAGAGCTTCTACAAATATTTTTATGCATATAGGTCCTTTTCCTTTTTTTAAAAAAAATCTCTTTGGGATACAGACCTAGGAGTGATATTGCTGGGTCAAAGATTATGTATGGTTTTATAGCCCTTTTGAACATAGTTCCAAATTGCTCTACTGAATGGTATACATATAGGATGTATATACATCAGTATTCAACTTCACCAACAGTGCATTAATGCTTCAATTTTTCCACATCCATTCCAACATTTTCCTTTTCGTTTTCTGTCACATTAATTAATTTGATAGGTTTGGGGTGACAGCTTAGAGTTATTTTAATTTGCATTTCTTTACTCAATAATGATTTAGAGTCATTTTTATATGATTATAGATAACTTTGGTTACTTTATCTGAAAATTGTTTATTCATATCCTTTGACCACATACCAATCAAGAAATGGCTCTTATTTTTTCAAATTTTACTCAGTTCTCTATATATTTGAGAAATGAAGTCTTTATCACATAAATTTGTTATAATTTTTTTCACAATTATGATTACTGTATTTCCTTCCATCCTATTTCCCCCCTGTTTATCCTATTTTCTCCTTTCACCCTGTCCTTCCTCAAAAGTGTTTTGTTTCTGTCTTTTACCTATCCCAATCTGCCCTCCCTTCAATCACTCCTCCTCCCTTTCTCTTATTTGCTTTGACTTTCTCACTGCTTGCAATATTTTCTCCTTTACCTGGGAACGCTGACATTTGGCTATAATACTCCTGCAGCTTTCATTTTGGGATATCTTTTAGGAGATGATTGGTGTATTCTTCTAATTTCTATTTTATTCTCTAGCTCTAGAATATCAGGGAAGTTGTCCTTAACAATTTCTTGAAGGATGATGTCTAGGCCCTTTATTTAGTAATGGCTTTTAGTTTGTCCAATAATTTTTAAATTATCAAACCCGGATCTATTTTCTAGGTCAATTGCTTTTCCAATTAGATATTTTACTTTTTCTTCTATTTTTTTTTCATTCTTTTGATTCTGTTTTATTGCTTCTTGCTATTTCACAAAATCATTAACTTTACTTGCCCAATTCTGTTTTTAAGGAATTCTTTTCTTTGGTGAGCTTTTGTACCTCCTTTTCCATTTGGTCAATTCTGGTGTTCAAAGCATTTTTCTCCTCATTGGATTTTTGTATATTTTTTAAATCATTTGGCCTATTCTGTTTTTCAAGGTGTTATTGTATTCAGTATTTTTTGTGAGTCTACTTTACCAAGCTGTTGACTCTTATTTCATGATTTCTTGCATCATTCTCATTTTCCTTCCCAATTTTTCCTCTACCTCTCTGACTTGATTTTAAAAAATTGATTTCTTTCATGGCCTGAAACAAATTCATATTTTTTCTTTGATGCTTTGGATTTAGCAGTTGACTTTGTTGTCTTCTTCTGGTGTGTGTTTTGAGCTTCCTTGTCACTATAGTAACTTTCTTTAGTCAGATTTTTTCTGTTATATGCTCATTTTTGTAGCCTATTCCTTGACTTTTAACTCTATGCTAAAGTGAGACTCTGCTTCCAGGGTGGGAGGTACACTTTCCCAAGCTTCAGGGGTTTTGTATAGCTGTTTTCAGAGCTAGTTCTAGGGGTCTATAAACTGTCAGTTGTTCCAAGGTGGCGTGATCTCAGGACAGGTGTGTTTACTACTCTCCTAGCCTGTGCTCTGGTCTGGTCCAGCACTCTTTTCCACTCTGGAGCTGTGACCAGGGTCTCTGCTCCTCTGTGGCCACAAGCTCTGGTGTGCTTTTATATTGATTTGTATTCTTGCCTTTGTATTGATACCCAGGCTGGTGACCCACATCTGAATATGGTCAGTGCAACAAAGTACTGCTCCCAGTGCCAGCAAAGGGACCCCTATAATCTCCTTCTGTTCAGTTGCTTGCCCCCCTTACAATATGTAGGCCAAAAGCTCTGAAAACAGCTGCTGGTACTGCTGATTCAGTTGCTCCCAAGGCCTGATCCTGGTTTGCTGTGGCTCAGTCTACACTGGTACAGCTTGCTCTAGAGTGGTCCTCTCACTTCCGTGTGACAGACCTTTTCTGCTGACCTTCTAAATTATCTCGGGCTAGAAAATTGTTCTACCACATGCTTTTGTGAATTCTGCCACTCCAGAATTTGTTTTGAAGCATCATTTAAAGTTGTTCAGAGGTGTTTTGCAAAGAGCTCAGGTGTGTCCCTGCCTTTTCTCCACCACCTTGGCTCCACCCCCCTGCTCTGATCAATCCAGATACTCTGTTCCTTTCTGAGCATTGTGTTTGAAAAATATGACTGACAAACGAGAGAACATGTAGAAAGAATGGGAAGGAACCGGGAAGCCATATTGTAGGAAGAATGGTTCATAAAGTCATAAAATCTTAGAGAGGGAAGGGGAGTTAAAGACTATCTTGTACAACCTGAGAAGGTCACAAGGCATCCCACTGCCTCTTTGGACAGCTCTAAAATTGGGCAGTTAGGTGGCACAGTGGATTGAGTGCCAGGTCTGGAGTCAGGAAGATTCATCTTTCTGAGTTCAAACCTGGCTTCAAACTCTAACTACGTGACCCTGAGCAAGTCACTTAACCTTGTTTGTCTCTATTTCCTTATCTGTAAAATGAGCTGGAAAAGGAATTAGCAAACCATTCTAGTGTCTTTGCCAAGAAAACCCCAATGGGGTCACAAAGAATTGGACATAACTAAACAAACCAAACAAAAAAAATTCTTAGAAAATTGTTTCCTCTTATTTATAGCAACTTTTTTTTTGTGGTGGGTGGAAATCAAGGGGATGCCCATCAATTGGGGAATGGATGAGCAAAGTTGTGGTATATTATCATGCTGTAAAATGATAAGCGGGATGATTTCAGAACAATCTGGAAAGACTTACGTGAACTGATGCAAAGTGAAGTAAGCAGGACTAAGAAAACATTGTACCTAGTAATACCAATATTGTACAATAAGTAATAGAATTTTCCAAGATAATTCCAAAGACCTCATGATGATATGTGCTATCCACCTCCAGAGAAAAATCTGATATTGTTTGAATACAGACTAAAGCAAACTCTTCTTCCTTCCTTCCTTCCTTCCTTCCCTTCCTTCCTTCCTTCCTTCCTTCCTTCCTTCCTTCCTTCCTTCCTTCCTTCCTTCCTTCCTTCCTTTCTTCCTTCCTTTTGTATGAAATCTTTTCATACAAAATGACTAATATGGAAATGTTTTACATGACGACACATGTATAACCTATATCAGATTGTTGACCATCTCAGGGAGGAGGGAAGGAAGGAAGAAGAAGTGAGGAGCAGAATTTGGAACTCAAAACTTAAAAAAAAAACCCAAATGTCAAAAATTGTTTTAACATGTAATTGGAAGAAAAATAAAATATTATGAAAAATAAAATAAATGTTTTCCTCATATGAGAAGAAACCCCTAACCTATCCTTTCACAGAGGTGGGCTGTTGATAGGTATTTCACATTGCACATGTTTTTGGACTTTTCCCAATGTATCTATCAGTTGCAACTAATTTTTTTTAAATGCTACAGTAGCTGTCATAAGGAATGTTTTTCTAGAATGGGATAGAATATTTGGGTTAATTATGGTGATGAAAGAAATATGAATTAAAACTTATGTTGAAAAAGAAAGTTTTTTTCTTATTTTGAGTTGAAATATAATTTCTGCCTTCTCATGATTGTCTAATCCCTCTTTCATGTACAACCTTTTAAATGTCTGAACACGGCTCTCATTCCTGCTCCCTTGGTTCCACTCCATGTGTCCTCTTCTCCATGCCAAATATCCCTCAGTCCTTAAATCTATCCTCCAGGGCCTCCAAAGGCTCGATATTCATGGCCCTGTCCTTTGGTTAGACCCAGATTATCAATGTCCTTCCTAAAATGTCTTTCTCCATGACTAACATTAAACACTGCATTCAAGATTTGGTCTGAATAGTAAAAAATATAGCAAAACCACACACACACACACACCACTTCACTCTTGCTGAACATTATCCTTCTCTTAATGTAGTCTAGAGAGGAGTTGGTGGGGACTAGAGAGGTGATTGAGGAAATGTTACTTGAGTTCTGAAACCATGGGAACAGATGATGAAATAGTGAGAATGTACTATTTTGTTTGGTTGCTAGTCTGGCATTAGAATCACCCTGTGGGCCACCAAGAAGCAAATGGACTCCTCCCATTTGAAATACTAAACTAAACAGTGACTTTGAAAATGCAATGCCCTGGAGGCCTATATGTCATGAAACACAAGCTTTCTTAGCAACTACTAATGTCAACATGCTTCAGTTTTATATAAGTAAATTTAAAAGAGCACTGGATTTGGAGCATGAGTTGCCAAGTTCTAATTCTGACTTTATCATTTATTATCTGTGTAACTGTGGGCAGCTAGGTGACACAATTGATGGAATACCAGGTCTGGAATCAGGGAGACTCATCTTTCTGAGTTCAAATCTGGCCTCAGAAACTTACTAGCTTTGTGACTTTGGGCAAGCAACGTAACCCCATTTGCCTCAGTTTCCTCATCTGGAAAATGAGCTGGAAAAGGAAATGGCAAGTCACTTTAGTATCTTTGCCAATAAAACCCCAAATGGGGTCATGGCATAACAGACATAATGGAAAAACAACAACAAAATTATGAGTAAGTCAGTTCTCCAGACCTGTTTTTTCACTTGTAAAAATGAGAAAGTTAGATTATATACCTTTAAGGTCCTTTTCATTTCTTAATCTAAGACTCTATGAATCAAGGTTTGAAGGGATATCTAGCGAGTTCCCTAATTTTCTGTGAATTTTCATAATATCAGTGATGCTCACACCCATATAGATACACACATTTTGGTCACACATTCATCTTTAAGGGTCTTCCTAGGTTCTACTCTTTCAGTTGTCTATAAAAGAGCAAAGTTTTAAGGTTGTTCCTATTTGAATGCTGTCTCCTCAATTCAATTATGAAGTACTTTTGTATTCTTTGTATCCCCAGCCCTTAGCACAATTTCTGGTATATCTTAGGTGGTTAATAAATGCTTATTGACTGACTGTGACATGTGGGCCAGTCACTGTACTGTAGATATTTATCTACCCACATTCCAACTAGATGATTTCTAAAGTCCTTCAATATCTCCTGTCATACACCAAAAGCAAGTTTCATCTTCTCTCTTTTTCAGAGCTCTCCAACTAAATCCAATAGCTGTGGTTTAGGGAGGTTGGAGAGGTTACCAGAGCAACAAATTTGGGAGAGAAAAATAATTTTTCCAAGTCAAAAATTATTTCTTCACCAAGAAGAGAACAATTTCATCAAGGAAGACCGCTCTTAGCAGACTCTAGAGCTCTTGCAATCTCCTATAAAAATGTCAATGGAGGTGAAATGGAGTGGGGTTAGGCATTCTGAAAAAGGTTGATTTTGAGCTGAATCTTGAAGGAATCCAAGGCGACTAGTAGGTAAAAGTAAGGAGAGTGAGCTTTGCTGGCATGGGGACAGCCAATTAAAAGGGATTGAGTTGGAAGATAGAGTAAACAAGCACAAAACTAGGTAGATCCTGGAGTATGAAAAGGGAATTACAATATAAGAAGACTGGAAAAGTAGGAAGGAGCTAGATTGTGAAGAGTTTTAAATGCCAAACAAATGATTTAGATTTTTTTCCCCCGAAGGTAATAGGGAGCCATAGGAGTATATTTGATGGGAGTAAGTTGAAGGCAACATGGTCAGACACACGTTAAGAAAACTGTGTTGGCAGCTAAATGGAGGCTGGATTAGGAGTCGGGGTAGACTTGAAGTAGGGGGATCAAACAGAAGGCTATTGTAATAGTTCAAGTATGAGGCAATGAGGACCTGTATCAGGATGATGGCAGTATGTGTGGAGAGAAGGGATGTATCTGAGAGATATTGTGAAGGTAGAAACAGCAAGACTTGGCAACAGATCGGCTGTGAGGCAAGTGGGAGTCAAAAATTAAGGATATAAGGCTGGGTAAATGTGGATGGTGGTGCCCTTGATAGTAATAGAGATGTTCAAAAGAGGGGAAGGCTTGTGGGGGGAAATAATGGGTTCTATTTTGAACATATTAAGTTTGAGATGCATAAGGAACATTCAGTTGGAAATGTTCAAAAGTAGTTGATATTATGGGACTGGAAAGCAATATTAACATCAGTTGAACATTTAATATTCAGCTGGATATCAGGAAGGGGTGGATGCAACTTGTCTCAGGAATATGTTTCCAGAAGAAGATACCCTGCCCCATCAAGGGGACAGGATATGTGTATTTTTCAACTTATGGAATGTAAAATAACTAAAGTTCTTTCTACAAATCTGATCTACAATCTTCTCTCTTTCCTTTTTTTATTTTTTTGCTTTATTTTTGGAGGGGGTAAGGCAAGGCAATTGGGGTTAAGTGACTTGCCCAAGGTCACACAGCTAGTAAATGTTAAGTGTCTGAGGTTGGATTTGAACTCAGGTCCTCCTGACTCCAGGGTCAGTGATCTATTCACTGCACCACCTAGCTGCCCCAATCTTCTCTCTTTCCACAACAGTATCAAATGCTACAGAAAAGTCAAGAAAGATGTAGACTAAGAAATGTTCATTAGATTTTGCCATTGAGATCATGGTATCAATAGTCACAAAAAAATTCTCTAAACCATTACTTATTAGGGAAATGCAAATAAAAACAACTCTCTCTGAGATAAAATCTCATATCTATCTGATTGGCTAATGTGACAGAAAAGGAAAATGACAAATACTGGAGGGGATGTGGAAAAAATGGGGCACTAACACACAATTATTGCTCTGGTAACCTCTCCCACCTCCCCAAGAGCTATAAAATTGTGCATGCCCTTTGACCCAGAAATAGCAGTACTAGGTCTGTATCCCAAAGAGATCAAAGAAAAGGGAAAGGGACCCACATGTACAGAAATATTTATAGCAAATCTTTTTGTAGTGGTAAAGAATTGAGGGGATGCTTGTTAACTGGGGAATGGCTGAACAAAATGTGGCATATGATTGTGATAGAATGCCATTGTGCTATAAGAAGTGATGAACAGGATGCTTTTGGAAAAAACCTGGGAAAATTTATATAACCTAATGCAAAGTGAAGTGAGCAGAACCAGGAAAACATTGTACACAGTAAAAGCAATATTGCAAGGATGATCGGCTGTGAAAGACAACTCCTTTGACCAAGACAACAATCCAAAACAATTCCAAAGGACTAATGATGAAAAATGTTATACACCTTCAGAGAGGGAACTGATGAACTCTGGTTGAAGCATACTTTTAAAAGATCCTCTCTTTTTCTTGTTGTTTTTTTTTTGTCTGTCTTTTCTTTTGCAACATGGCTAATATGGACTTATGTTTGCACGACTTCACTTGCATAATCAACGTAAAATTTCTTGTTTTCTCAAAGAAGAGGGGGGAAGGAGGGATAGAATTTGGAACTCACTATGAAAAAATGATTGTCAAAATATTTTTATATGTAATTGGGAAATATTTAATAAAGTAAATAATTTTTTTAAAAAGATAGATCATGCTAACTTTGGAGAAAGCAGTTTCAGTTGAATTATAAGATTAGAAGCCAGATTGCAGAAGGTTTAGAATCAAATGAGAGTCAAGAAAGTGATCATACTATTTTAAAAAATAATTTGAAAGTATACCTGCCCAAGTTTTTAAAATAGCAAACTCTTTAACTCAGAGATCCCACTACTAAACAAGCTCACGAACAGAATGAAAAACCATATACGTTCTAAAATATTCATAGCAACACCTTTGCAGTAGCAAAGAATTAGAAACAAAATGCATGCTCTTCTATTGAGTATTAGCTAAACAAACTGGGGCATATGAATACAGTGGAATATTATTGCAAGAAAGAACTTTAAAAATCAGAAAACTTGTATAAACTTATGGAGAATACAGTTAGCAGGACCAGGAGAATAATAAGTGCAATGATGACAATGATGTAAATAGAAAGCACAATAAAATGAAGCCGAAAACTTCAATTACAACTATCATAATCAGTCCTAGACCTGGGAAAATTGTAGAATCATAGAATTTAAGTAGATAAGGAAATTAGTCTCCTTCCATTCCCTAGAATGGTGTGGCACTATGGAGAGAGAACATTGCATATACTGGCAGATTTGTCAATGTTGGTTGTTTTGCTTAATTGTTTAAAAAAATTGTATAAGAGGAAATTTAACTGGTTTGAGGCTGGGGCATATCTGGAAATGACTGTAATTTAAAAAGATTAAGCATCAATAAAACAAACAAACAAAAATGATACAAGAGAACCTGTACTGGGACAGGTAGAGGGAATAAAAGAGTTTAAAAAAATAGAATAGTATTGTCAAAGAAATAATAAAAAGTAAGGAAAACCTCAACTAGGTTTAACAGTAAGCACCCTAGCATACCCAGGATGGCTGCTGGCACAGGTTCTTTGATCTGCTTTACTAAAGGAAAGCAACTTTAAAGGTGCTAGCAGTCTTTAATTAAACATCTATATGCATATATATATGTATATAATTCACTTAGTTCAGGGGAAAAGTCAGCGCCCTGAACTTCAGAAAATAAAAATAGAAATTACAAGCAGACAAAAAATACAGACAGAGAAGATAACACAATTCAACAGACAAGACTTCTAGTTGTCTGACCATTATATACATACATAGTTAGTCACCAGAGAGAGAAGCACCAACATCTGGGTTTTCAAAACTGGGAGGCTCAATGGCTACCTAGAATCTCATCTGGTCAAATCACACAACTCTTCCCATAAGTGAGCCCCAAAGCAAAACCACCTCAGAGTATATATATATATATATCCTTCTTCAGGGTCAGAGAATATCACAACCTTCCAGACCCACTGCCTAATTACAAAGTAACAAAAGGTGTGGGCCTTCCTGAAAAACAAGCCTACTCCCAATCAAGCCCCTCCTGTTGAGTTCCACTTGAGGCCCATTAAGGGGCAGGGAAGATCTTCAAATTCCTTAGGCCTATTAAGGCACGGAAATGATCTTCAAATTCCCTTACCATTACACGAGGAAGCCCTGACTATGAAGGGGAAAAACAAAATGGGTCATAGTGTCCCAGTGACAGAGACCCAGTGTTAATTTTATTCCTTTCTTTCCACTATTTCTTTTTCCATTCCATTAATGGGGTGGGGGAGGACAAAGAGAGAAGACATAAGAATGGAGGGAAAAATAGAACAATCACAATTGTAAAAGTGAATGGGACAAACTGGACAGCAGAATAAAACAGAGAAGGGTGACAAAATGGATCAGAAGACAAACTCCCCCCCCATAGGTTTTTTTTTGCTGTTGCAGAAAACACACTTAAAATACAAGGATTTTTATATATTGAGTACTTAACTGGTAGCTAAAATATAGTCGGCATTTAATAAATGCTTGTTGTTTTTGATGATGGTAATGATGAGGGTCTGGAATACTATCTATTAAGCTGTAGCTGAATCAAAAAAAAAAGAAGTGTACCATTCATGATCTCAGCCAAGGGAATAATAAAATAGACATGGTTAAGAGAGATGAGCAAAAAAGCTGCATTATGCTTAAAGGCACAATGGATAATGTATCAATATTAATACACACCAAATGGAATAGCATCTAAGTACATAAAGGAAAAGATAATCAAGCTATAGAGAAAAATAGATAAAAAACTAATTATTAGGGATTCCGTGTTTCCCTTTTAGATCTAGAGAAGACTAACCCAAAAGCAATAAAAAAAATGAAGGACCTGCATACATTAGAGAGGAAAAAATTAAATATGATAGACCTTTGTGATTACTGAATGGGAATCCTAAGGAGTATGTATACTCCTTAGGAGTGTGTGTATAATATTTCCAGTTCTTATGGGTATTTTTACAAAATTGTTCATGTGATTAGTTAAAAAGAACTCAAAAACAAGTGCTAAAAAGAAGAAAAATGAAACACATTCCTTATAGCTAGGGATACAATTAAATTATTATAATATGGGAAGTTTAATGAAAGAATTAGTACTTCGTGGAGACTAAATAGCATAATTTTATAGGGCAAATAGATGAAAGAACAAATCATAGTTTCCACACTTGCAGGCTTCCGAGGACCTTTGGACGTTTTGGAATTAACCAGATCACCACTAGTTTTGAATACACCTAAAATCAGGGAAAAACAGATGCAAAAGAGGCAGAGGCAGTCATGTGTTTACATGGAGTCTGCATGAGAAAAAGGGCAATTGCTCCACCTGATACTTGACTCAACTCAGGATTCATCTGGAAAGAAGAAATGATATGGAAATGCCTACAGTTCTTTTTTCTACATTTACTGAGGCATAACCTTTTCTGGCTTGGCAGACCATTAGGACATTCTTCATCTCTCATTGCAAGCCCTAGAGTCACTTATGGCATGAATGGAACTTACATGGTCAAACAGAAATAAGCAGAGAATATCTGCACATACTTTGTGCTACCTATATATTACATAGGCAAACAGAAAATAGCTATAAAGTGGAGAAAAAGATGATAAAGGTAGAGGACATTGTCTGATGAATATATTAGAAAAAGCTTCATGTAGAACATGATGCTTGAACTGTTTCTTGAAGGAAACCAGGAATGTAACAGGCAAAAGTGAGGAGGGGGTGCATTCCAGGTCATGGGATATAGCTAATGCAAAAGTTCAGAAATGGGAAATGAAATATAATATGTGAGGAAGCAAAAGAGGGCCAATTTAACTCAACAAGCGTGTTTGTGAAAGGGAGTAATATGTTATTGCCTTGGAAAGGTAAACTGGAATCAGGTTTGTGAAAATCTTTAAAGACCAAATATAGGAGCATGTATTTGTTCTTAGAGGTGCAAGGGAGTCACTCAACTTAATTGAGTCAGAGCGTGACATAATAATACCTACAATTAAGGTCAATCACTTCGCCATATGTGTAAAAGATGAAGAGTGGGGAGAGATCTGAAGCATGAAGACAAATAGGAGAGACTATTAAAATAGTCCAAGTGAGAGGTGATGAGGGTCTGAAATAGGATTAGTGTCTCCATAGGCAGAGAGAAGAGGAAAGATTAGGGATATATTGTAGAGGCAGAGATAACAAGATTTGGTATCTGACTAGGTTTTTGGTATGAGTGGGAGTGAAGAGTCAAGGACAACATCAAGTTCAGGAACCTGGGTGACTAGAAGAATGGTAATACCCTTGAGAGAAATAGGGAAATTCAAAAGAAGGGTAGGGTTTGGGGAAAAGGTAATGATTTTTTTTTATTACCTGTGTGACCATAGGCACATCATTTAACTTTGGTTTACCTCAGTTCCTTTATCTGGAAAATGGGAATAATAACAGCAAGTACCCCCCAGGGTTGTTATAAGGATAAAATGAGGTAATATTTATAAAGTGCTTTACAAACCTTTACATGGCATATAAATACTAGCTATTACTATTTTAGATATGCTGAGTTTGAGATTCTGTGTTAGAAGGTATTTTTAGCCTGGGTACTTGCATAACATGTTAGGTTTCCTTTCCTTTTCTTGTGAATACCTAGATGTGAGCCAAATTATGATGTTCCTAAGCAAATTCCTGGGATGGGGAATAAACTGAGACATTTGTGGGAGAGTTAAAATGATTGAATTTGATCTGTGTAAATCCAGAGCTTCAGTTATGGGCCATAGGCTACAGAAACTCTGAATGAGTGTGACCACAAGCTAGTATTTCGTTCCCTAACTCTAGAAAGATGATTGGTTTGGGACAGGGGGAGGTAGGGAGGGAAAGAGGACAAGAAAGGAGGGATTGAGTGGGATTAAATATGAGTGAGAATCCAATTACTAACTATGAGTGGGACTGGTCAAAAAAATGGCAGGGATGGCATTTCAAAAATCCTTAGATTGTTCCAAAATTTTCTTTAAACCTGCAATTGGGCATAATCATTACACAGGAGCCTCACATGACCAAGTTTGGCACAAACTCAGTCTAACACAGGCCTATCTTGGACCCTGCCCAAAGGAAACAAATGAACAGAACTAAGGGGAAGGGATACTTTAGAATCAGCTCACTTAAAACAGGAACCTGGAGTATGGATCTCAAGGAAAGAAAAGAAAGCAAAGAAAATTCTCCTACTCTCCTTAAGCTTACAATCCAAAGGAGCACAACAAACAGGGACCTTTAAGTTCCTCCAGTGCAGGGACAGTTTTAATTTTGTCTTTAGAGCTTCATCACCTGATTAAATGCCTTTCACCTAGTAGGCACTTAATTAGTTGGATCTAATGGAATCAAGTATAACCCAACCTAATAAACATTTATTTCTTACCATGTGCCAAGCACTGTGCTAAGTGCATACAACTAATAAACAGACAGCCCCTGGCTTCCAGGGGCTTACAATCTAATGGGGAAGGCAACCTGCAAAAGGAGACAGGAAAGGGTGGGGATGGGGGAAACTGGCACAGGGGTGCTTTGTTCCATGGAGTTGAAAGCAAAGGGCAGCAGATGTAAAGTGGACTGAGCTGAATTCAGTTTCTATCTTCTATAAAAGAAGGCTTTGGGGGGAGTTTGGTACTCTGTCCTCCAGTTCTCCAATCAGAGGAGAGAGAAGGCTGCATCAATTATAGCTTGAGTTAAGAGTCACAGTGCTGAGTTTAGAAGTGAGGAGCTTATCCTGGGAGGGACATCTTGTCACCAGGAGCTGAAACTAAGCATATAAGACTAATTTCATCACTGCACTCTCTGCCCCATCTCTGTATCGGTGCACCAACCATGCCCCATACCTGGGGACGCTCTTCCTCCTCCCCTTTGTATCTTAGCTTCCCTGACATCCTTAAAGACCCAGCTCAAACTCCATCTTGTCCAGTAAACCTTTCACAGCCCTCTCCCCAATCCCTGTTGATCCCTTCCTCTCTCAGATTCCTTTTCATCTACTACGTATATATCTTGCAAGTAACTGGTTACTTATGTGTTGTTTCCCCCCTTAGAATGTGAGTTCCTTGCAGGCAAGCAGGGACTACTTTTACCTTTCTTTGCTTCTCCACTGAGTAACACAGTGCCTGGGACATAGTAAGCACTTAATAAATGCTCCTTGATGGATTGCTGGCATATGTCTGACAACAGAGTACAAAAATGTGTGCACAAGGGAGGGGTAAGAAGATATGACTGCCTAGAACCAAAAAGAGGTTTTAAACATTATCATTTCACTTTAAAACAGGATGTTTAAGAGAAATAAAATCAGAAATTACTCTTGGCCAGTCTTCTGAGGTCAAGCAATGGAGAGAGACAGGGAGACAGAGAGAGAGAGA
>NW_027185903.1:6323075-6331540 GCF_028583685.1 Petaurus breviceps papuanus
GAGAGAGAGAGAGAGAGAGAGAGAGAGAGAGAGAGAGAGAGAGAGGAGAGAGAGAGTAAACGGACAGTGGACAGTACTAGGCAGAAATGCTTGCTGCTCGCCCCACGTGGCAAGAACTCTCTCCTTGCGACTCCCTTCTTCTTTCCCCCTCCCTTCCTCCACCTCCTTTCCCGTTCTCCCCTCTTCGTCTCGTCCACGCTTATTCCGCTCCTGTCACCCCCCTCACTTATCTGGGGAGGGGGGTGGGGGGGGGAATTGTAGCCTCATGGCTCAAGAAAGCCTCTGGACCCATCCGATTCTATGCTGAAGATTCTGGGTCGTTCTTCGCACTTTCGCCCTGTGCTCTTCACAGCCCTTTTATGAGGCTTGACTTCATCTGCGGAGCCCCTTCCAAATCCCAGACTTGAGTTTAATTCCCAGCTGTGTAAAGTGAGAATTCCTGCTACCCACAACACTGCCAGCCTGCATCATTTCTGGCTTAGACTAGGCGGCTGGCCAAAGAAATCGTGACCAACCCTCCAAAGCTGCCCAGAGAAGGCTGGCTGGAATTGAATTCCCAGTTGATCCGATTCACATTTCACCTCCTACGCTATTTCTGTTCAGCATTAGGAAATGAGAAATTGAAATGGCTGCTGGGCAAAAGCCTGGTGAGGGCCAGGGCCAGACAGAGGTTTTCTACCCTATCTGTGCTGCTCCTAGATTGGGGGCTGAGGGGATGGGGGCAGAGGAGGGGGATAGGGTACGAGTCCTTTCATTCCTCTTAGCCTTGATTTCCTCATCTGTGAGATGAGGTGGATGGCTAGATGGCTTCTGAGGTCCCTTCCGATTCTTGTCCAAGATTCTCTGATTACTGATTTTTCTGTCCTATCTGAGACCATTTGGACCTTCAGGCTTAAAGAAAAACAGATCATTCATATGTGAATGGAGAAGTAGGAGGCAGGGATAGAAAAAGAAAGTTCACTATTTTTGTAGATAGCTTGAAATTATGGTGTAACTGGGAAGGGCATGAGATCACAACAGACCTGCTTTTGAATGCTACCTCAAATACCTGCAAGATTCTGTCGTCAAAGTCTAAGATAATAATAACTAGCCTTTATATAACACCTCTTTAAGATTTTCAAACATGCTTTGCAAATATCTCATCTGAACCTTTCAACAGTCCTGGGAGGTAGATGCTATTACTATCCCCATTTTACAAATGAGGAAACTGAGGCTATTGACTTTCTCAGAGTAACTCTGCTATTAAAGTATCTGAGGCAGGATTTGAACTCAGGTCTTCTGATTTCAGGTTCAGCACTCTCTCCACTGTATCACCTAGATGCCTTTAGCAGGATTGTAACTCTAGAGCAGGATGGGACACTCAGAGGCCAAATAGAGAAAAAGACTTCATTTTTTTAGGAAAGGAAGCTGAGTCCTAGGAAGGTTTAATAACTTTCCCAAAGCCACATAGATGGTAAAGGTGAGAGGCAGGATTTGTACTCTAAAGGCAGCACTCTTTCTCCTATTCCTCACTGCCCCTTACCTTAACTAAGCTTCAGTTTCATCTGTAAAATGCAGACAACAATAGAGGTACCTACCTCTCAGGATTGCTTGGAGTTTAAAATGAGACCATGTGTGCAAAGCTTTTTACAAACCTTAAAGCCTTCTCTTAACACCAGCTCTTCCTATTTCCCTCAGCTCCATTTTTCTACTTCACATATGTCTATGTCTAGTACAGGGTCTTTTACAAAGGTAGACCTAGTAACTATAAGTTGATTAATTGGTCTGGCTTTGATTTGAATTCTTTGAGGATAGGGACCATCTTCCATTGGTTTTGCCAAGTACCTTCACCATTTTAGTAGTTGAGAAAACACCTGTAATTGTCATATTGTATATGAGGGACAGGATGTATAAATTAGTTTATAACACTGCTTGTGCTAATGACAACAAGGTCATAGGTTTAAAACCAGAAAAGGCAAGTTTCTTTTGCACACAGAAAAGCTATTGAGTGTGACTGAGCTCCCACCTCACTCTCAGTTTTAGGCTATAGCCCTAGCTCCAAGTGGGGACTGAAGGGGAGAATGTAGATGGATTATGTGAAATGCATCACTGGGGGAAAAAATTCTCAAAATGTGACAAAATGAAATTATCAGTATTCTTCCTGTATGTGAAAACATTTTTTTTATGAATAGGCTTTTGGGAGACTGCACCTTAATGTAGCATGTGAAAGACATGCTATCAGACCACCTAAGTAACAGTATAGAGCTAGGAACCTGAGACAGAAAAGTGAGGACCATTCATTAGTCATCCTACAATTATAAAAGTTGGGAGAATCAAAGGCTTCCATCTGACCAGGACCAGGAATCAGAAATGTGGAAAGGGCTACCTTATGAGGAAGGGAGTGGGAAGGAAAATGATGGTGGGAAAAGGGAGGAGGATAGGTCAGGGAATGAGGAGGGTTTTGAGAGAGAAGTAGAAAACAGTCTCTTTGCTAACCTTTGAAGGGAGCATATAATACACAATACATATAATATATAATCTCCTGCTAACTTTTAGAGGGAGAAATGGGCCTTAGGAATGATGGCATTAATTATATACATGGCTCTAAGGGGTCTAGATACGGATGTTAGCCTGGATCCTTAAGTGAAGAAGTTGACCTTCACATGTGAGTAGAACCAACCTTAGCCACCAGTGAGAGAACCTGCTTCAGGTAAAGCAGCCAGGGCAGAGGGAAGCAAACCCCATAAATCTTCATTGAGGAAAAGAAGACAGAAAGCTCTTCACTTAGTGTAGGCAGTTCAGAAGCACAGAGGAAGAATCTTTGGGGTTAGACTAGAAAATGTCTTTCTCATTCAAGAATATAAGACCAAAAGGAAGACTCCCACAAGGAGGGAGGTGTTGTTCAGTCATTTCAGTCATGTCTGACTTCCTGGCCCCGTTTGAGGTTTACTTGGCAAAGGTCCTATTATAACACAAAATTCTCAAGTCTTCTGCCTTATTACATATCTTTTATGACCCCTGATGATCATAAAGTTATGAAGAGACATATAATCTCCCCCAAATTTGATGTAAACAGTTCATCCTTGTGTGGTCTTCCATAACTTCTCACTCATATTTATCTTTTTATGTTTCTCTTGACATCTCTGTTAGTAACCAAGATTTCTATTCAGCTTGGCTCTCAGTACCAAAGATACCATTTCCTTCTCCAGTCCATTTTACAGATGAGGAAACTGAGGCAAATGGTGTTAAGTGACTTGCCCAGGGTCACATAGCTAGCAAGTGTCTGAGGCCAGATTTGAACTCATGAGGAAGAGTCGCTATCCAATGTGCCATTTAGTTGTTCTCCTTGAAAATTAGAATGAACCAAATAGAAATTAATTACCCTATGAGTCAATAAGAAATATTAAAACAAAATCAAAATACTAAAAAATAAAAGAAAATGTAAGATATCTCATCTAACAATGAACTAAAAAGGACCAAGATTTAAGAATCATTTGACTACCTGAAAGCCATGACCAAGAAAGGCGCTGTACTTTAAGAAATCATAAAAGAAACTGTCAAAAGCTCTTAAAACCAGAGGGTAAAGTGAGAAATAGAGTGAAAAACCATCATTCCACTTCCTGAATGAAATCCTAAAATGAAAACTCCCTGGAACATTTAAAGCCAAATTTCAGAGCTTTGTGATCAAAGACAAAATATAAGTGGCCAAAAAGAAAGAATTCAAGTGCTGAGGAGCCACAACCAGGATCACTCAAGATTCAGAATCTACCACTATGAAAGAGCAGAGAACTTGCAATAGAATATTCTAGAAGGCAAAATATGTAATCTTACAAACAAGAATGATTTACCCAGAAAAACTAATTTATCCTAGAGGGAAGTGGAAGGAGGTAGAGGGAATTTTTAATGAAATAGATTTCCAAGTAAGTATTCCTGATGAAAAGAGCCAAGCTGAATAGAAATTTTGGTTACTAACAGAGGTGTCAAGAAATTTTGGTTACTAACAAACATAAAAAAGATAAATATGAGTGAGCAGTTATGGAAGGCCACACAGGGATGAACTGTTTACATCAAATTTGGGGGAGATTATATGTCTCTTCATAACTTTACTATCATCAGGGGTCATAAAAGAAATGTAATAAGGCAGAAGACTTGAGAATTTTGTTATACTTTATCTTAAAAGAAAAGAAATTGCAGGGGGAAAGGAATGCACTTGAGGGGAAAGGGAAAATTATCTCATAATTGAGATGCTCAAATAGAAGCTACAAACAAGGAGGGACAGTGGACAACATTTGACCACCACTTTCATTTAAACTAGTCAAAAGCAAGGAAGAATATAGACACAGAGTGAGTACAGAAATATATTTCACTCAACAGAGAAGCGGGGGGAAAGGAAAAGGAAAGAGGGGTAGAAAGAGGGAAGGCAGATCAAGGAAGGGACTAGTCTTGAACAAAACAAACATAACCACAGAGGCTGGTTCACAAAAAGGGGCTTAAAAGGAAATGATCAAAACTTGTGTTTGGTTTCTGGGTAAGGGAAAGAGAAGAGGGGGAAAGGGGCCAGAAGCCAATTACATCAAACCTAGAGCACTGCTGCTGAGCACATTCTTTTCTCACTAGCCTCAGCAATCCTTTAGGGAAAATTTGTATCTCTAAACACTTTCATTAGTTAAAGAGAAGAAATCACAAAATTGAGCATGCAACTAAAAGAACTACAGAACCAAATAATTTAAAATAAGTGTAGAATTCCTGAAATGTAAATAACAGATTAAAAAGCCTTAAAACAAAAAAAAATCATTGAGTTAATAAAACTAGAAGTTATCTTTAAATAGATAAACTATTAGCTCATTTGATTTTTTAAAAGAAAGGCATTTTAACAATATCAAAAATAAAAAGGTAAGTTTACAACAAATGAAAAAATAAAAGCAATGAGCAGAAACTGTTTTACCCAATTATGTGGCAATAAAAATGATCATTTAAATTAAATAGATGAATATTTATAAAAATATAAAATGTTTAGACTAACCAAACAAGCAACAGAGGGCTTAAATAATCCAGTCTCATGGAGAAAAGCTGAACAAGCCAGAAACGAGTTCCCAAAGGAAAAAAAAAACTTGGGATTTGATGGATTTGAGTGAATTCTATCAAACATTTTCAATGTTACAAAAAAATTTTGAACAAAATAGGAAAAGAAGGGGTTCTACCAAATTTCATCTATAACATAAACATGATGTTGTTAGCTAAATTAGGGTTTAGGTGTAGGGTTCTTTTACAACATTTTGAAAACAAAAAATAACTTTTAAAAACTTAGGAATTCTGAACAATGCAATGACCAACCATAATTCCAGAGGACCAATGACAGAATGAAGAAATAAAACTATAGACTAACATTCCCACTTATTGCTGCAGAAAAACATTAAATACAATATTAGGAAGGATCAACAGCAACATATCACAAAGATCATAAACCAGAAATTCAGGATTAGTTCAATGTTAGGAAAACCATCAATATGATAGATTATATTAATAACAAGAATCATAAAATCATGATTATGTCAATAGATGCAGAAGAAACTTTTGGCAGGATACAACACTCATTCTTCCTTTAAACACACACACAAGTACAAGAATTAATGGAGCTTTCCTTAATATGATAAATAATATCTAACCAAAACCAAGAGCTAGAATTATCAATAATGATGATAAACTAGAAGTCTTTCCAGTAAGATCAGGTGAAAAGCAAATATGTCCAAAATATCAGTGATAAAGCAAATTATACAATTTACTGCTAATAATGCTATCTATAGCAATAAGACAAGAAAAGGAAATGGAAATAAAGAAGAAATAAAGTTATCTTTTTTGCATATGATTTGATGGTTTACTTAGAGAGTCAACTAAAAAATTAGTTGAAACAAATCACTTCAATAGCATTTTGGGGTATAAAATAATCCCACTTAAATTGCCAGCATTTCTGTATGTTATGAACAAAACCCAGCAGGAAGATATATAAATAGAAAATATATTTAAATAAATGCAGAAAATATAAAATATTGAGGAACTTACCTGACAAGTCACACACAAGAACTATATAAATTCAACTATAAAATATTTTTGATAGAAATGAAGACATAACTAAAAACAACTGGAGAAATATTCATTGCTCATTGGTATGCTGAGTCAATATAATAAAAAATACAATGCTTTCTAAATTAATTTACTTATCCAGCTCAATACTACCAAACTGCAAAAGAATTATTAAATACAAAGAAAAATGATAACAAAATTCAAGAATAAAAATAAAAAGTCAAGATTACAAAAGAAATAATTTTTTTTTAATGAGAAGAAAGTTTACAGGAAGGAAGTACTATATCTCAACCTACACTACAAGACAGTGATCATCAAAATGATTTGTTACTGGCTAAGAAATAGAGAGGTCAGTCAATGGAACATATTATGCATATAACATAAGGAAGCCAACAAGCATAGTAGCTTAATGTTTGATAAACCTAAAGATCCCATATGTTGGGATAAGAACTTACCATTTGATCAAAATAAAACAAAAATTTGCTGGGAAAACTGAAAAGCTGTCTGAAAAGTAGACACTAGTTATAAATCAGCATCTCAAGCTCCGTGGGTGCCTCACTGACTTAGACATGAAGGGTAATGAGAGAGAGAGAGAGAGAGAGAGAGAGAGAGAGAGAGAGAGAGAGAGAAGCAGGGAAGGAATTATTTTTGGATCTATGGATAAAGAAGAGTTCATGACAAAATAAGGAATAAAGAGGATCACAGAAGGTAAGATGGACAATATAAAATTAAAATATTTTTTTGCACAAACAAAACCAGTGCAGCTAAACTTTAAAAAGAAGCAAGTAAATGGGGAGAGGAATTTGTAGCAAGTTTCCCTGATAAAGGTCTGAATTCTAAAGGATGTAGGAAATTGCTTCAAATTTATATGAATAAGAATAATTTCCAATTTGATGATTGATTAAAAGACATAAACAAGCAGTGTTCAGAGGAAGAAGCCCAAGATATCAATAGCCATATAAAAAATTATCCAAATCACTTATTAGAGAAATACAAAATAAAGCAACTCTGAGGTGCTACTTCACTCCAGATTGACAAGGTTAACAAGAAAAATGACAAGTTCTTATAGGGTTGTGGGAAAACCAGTATATTGTGCAATGTTGGTAGAGCTGTGAACTGTTCCAGCCATTCTGGAAAGCAATTTAGAACTATGTCCTCAAAGTTATTACATTATGACTATCATTTGACCCAATACCACTGCTAGACCTATACCCAAAAAAGATCAAAGAAAGAGAAAAATGGCCCATATATACAAAAATATTTATAACAGCTCTTTTTCTAGTGACAAAGAACTGAAAAATGAAGTGTGTGTGTGTGTGTGTGTGTGTGTGTGTGTGGAGGGGGGGGTGACCATCAATCAAGAAATGACTGAACAAACTATGATATATGTATGTGATAGAATATTATTACGTTGTATGAATTATGAAGATTTCAGAGAAACCTTAGAAGACTTGTATGAACTGATGCAGAGTAAAATGAGGAGAAACAGAACAATTTATACCATAACATCATAAAGACATGACATTTTGAAAAATTATGAACACTGAATGATGCAATGACCAACAATGATTCCAGAAGACCAGTGATAAAGAATGCTATCTACCTTCTGATCAAGAGGTACAAATTGAAATGTGTGTGTTTGTATGTATGTACACATGCACATATCACATGAAAGATGAAATAACTGAGGAAACAAAGGTTCAATATTCTGAGCACGTTGATTTATTAAGCAATGCATAACAATTGCCTAAAAAATTGGGATCAGACCTTCTTAGCTTAGTCCCGGGCGACTAATAAAGGGGAAGGTAGGCTCTTATACATTAAAAGCAATTAACTAAATAAACCAACTAATTAAAGGGAAACAATGCATTAGATAATCTGACTTCTAATTAGATGAAAGAATAGGGACTTTCCAAGTTGGGAGAGGAAGAGTGAACAGGCACAGTTCCCTGGATTAAGAAAAGGAGGTGTCCCATTTCCCTTAAGTATCTGTAAACCATCAAAAGAACATGGAAACAATTACTGATTGATCAGTATTGGGCCAATTTTTAAGTAAGACCTATGAATTGCTCGAGATGTACAATTATGAGAAAACTCCTTTCATCAATCTTTGGATGTGATTGTGTTTCTGGTCATCATAACTTAGGTCCTTAGTTAAGGATTTTGAAGTAGCAGGGAGAGGTGGTTCAGTTTCCCAGTCATGCAGGGCTAGGTTTAAACAATACAATAAGATTTTCTCCTAATTTCCACAATTGAATAAAGTTTTCTCCCAAGACAGAAGTTGGACGAGGCCCATAACTGAATAGAAAAGGAACCAAGCTAGCTCCAGAATTGAGTCACGAGATGGAGTCAGTGTGGTTCACTCAATTCCCACAATTAACCACTTGCTGTCTTAATCCTCTTCC
>NW_027185903.1:6331940-6441411 GCF_028583685.1 Petaurus breviceps papuanus
AGAAAGGAAGGAAGGAAGGAAGGAAGGAAGGAAGGAAGGAAGGAAGGAAGGAAGGAAGGAAGGAAGGAAGGAAGGAAGGTGAAGAAAGAGGAGGAGGAGAAGGAGAGGGAGGAGGAGAGGGAGAAGAAGACTGCCTAGGGAGTTCTGAGGATTGATCTGTCTAGCAGAGATGGAGCTGCCTGTGAAAAAGCAGTCCAGTCCAGCAGACCCATCTGCTATGGACACCATATTTCGCACTGAAGTTTGTGAACTCTCACTAATGCTCATTTTCACAGTTTTGAATTCCCTTTCCCATATGTGTTCCCTGCTTATGTGCTTCACTCCTATTTCACTTTAGGTCTGTGCCCACTCTCCTTCTTGAAGACTGTACATTTGTAGTAGAGTACACCCCAGGTTTTGTGAGGGAATGCCTTTACTGAGAACTACTTTAGTCTACTGGCTGATTATTAAAGGGATGTGCATGAGTGGAGATTGTGACCTATAGTGTTAGGAGTAGTTACTCACAGAGTTATCCAGACAACTCAAGGTGGCAATCAGCTAAGGTGATTGGTCCTAAGGACCCAACCTGCCAGTGCAAGTGCAAGTTTGTGGGTGGACCTCAGAAAGGGTGCTAAATTTTTATTAAGAGCTCAACAAACATAAACAAATATTAACATTTCAATGTACAAAGAAGAAGAATAAAAGAGGATTGTATAGGAAACTGCCCAGTTCTCATCAGTCAGTGGCAAGCTGCCCCAGACCTCTCCTCTGCCTGGGCTGGTTGGTTCACTTCTCCATTCCAATTAAAGATAGAGCTCACTGGGCAATCTTGCTGGGCTTCTCAGGGATTGTTTTCTGACCACTTCCTGTTCCCATGGCCATGTGCCATCTCCCAGGGCAGGGCTGGCTGGTAGCTTTGTCTTCCCATGGCCCCATGTGCTTCCAGACCAGCAGCTCCCTCTGATGGTGCATATGATCACAGGCCATTTGGATGCAGGAAAGCTATGGAGCCAAGTTTCTGTAACAACCAGTTTTAGAACTACCAAGAAGAGAAAATCTTAACTCTTGCCTTCCTATTCTTTCTGCCCAAGTCCATACTTTGTCTTTAGGAGTCAAAACAGCCAAAGGTTCTTTGTTTAAATAAAATAGGTCACCCCACATGCCAAGCCTGGGGCCAGAAAACCCCCTAAGCAAACTGACTGACTGGAAAGTTCCCCAGCCAAATTAACCATCTCATTATTTTCTGGATGTCAGTTTAACTTTGCACTACCTCTATCCAAAAGGAGAGAATGTTCCATCAAAGACTAAATATAGCCCTGGGGGCCAGATTTTTTCCACCACTTATTTTCAGCACTTATTTCTCCCACTCACAATAGTATAGCATGACTGTAGTCTAGTTGATTCAAGAACACAACCAACCTTTACTACAATGTGAGGGTATAGAGGGAAACACACTCCTTACAATTGAGGTAAAAGTCATAATGACCAAAGCTTGGAGAAGATTGAAGGTCACAGAACTTTTAAATGACAACAGCAGCAACAAAAAGACAGAAGGTTTTGTGATCATAGAAGCTATAAGATAGAAAGTATGTCTGAAATCTATTGGGGAGAGTTAAAAGTGACTAATTATCTTGTTTCTTAAATGTTTATTAATGTGATGTAATTAATATAATAACATATTTATTAATATTCCAGAGAAATCATGAAGATCTGATTCTTTAAAAAATCAGAGTACCCATCCATTTGGCAACTCAATATAGCACAAAAATACAACATGCATAAGATATACATGTATAAATATGTGGAACTATGTATCTTGTGTATCAGAACACAACCCAAGGAAAAGAAGAAAGTTATAAATATGGATATATGTATATACACACATGTATACATGTTTATGTGTATGTATATATATAAACTTTATATTACATATAGCATACTACATATAACTTATACATATATACGTGCGCATATATACACAATACACATACACATTCATAATATATTATGTAATTGTATATTATTATGTCACATTATAATACTATATAATATAATTATGTACTATGTTCAGGAATATACAATAGAATAATATATATTATGTGTGTGTTGCATAATTAGATGTCTACCTGAGACCCTATTGTAGAGTACAGCTAAGGGAAGCTTCTTTCTCTTTTCATTAGGATAACAGATTTAGAGCTAGAAGGAATCCTAGAGAGACCCTCCTTGTTTTATAGAAGAGAGTTGGGTGACTGGCCTGAAGTCACACAATTATTAAGGGCAGAGCCAAGACATAAACCCACAGCTTCTGACTCCACATTAAATGCCCTTTTCTTTTGACGTTGCAGGGATCTGCGACTAGAGTCATGCAAGGATGTGCAATTCAGGCAAAGTCCTTTCAGGACCCCTCAGCTAACTGAGTCTCCTGTGAGGCAAGTGCATGAGGCATTTGTCATGAGAACTACCAAAAAAAGCAACAGAGGACCGAGGCTATCATTATCTAGAGGCCTAAGTAAAAGAGCTGGAAGAATCAATCCATTTGGCCAGATTATCAGTCGTGAAGACTCCCTCCAAGGAAGAGAAGTGTTTCAAAGAAATGGAAAGAAAACAAACAAACAGAAAACCAGAAAAGGCCAACAAGAGTCCTAACTTGTGTGAGAAGGTTAGAGGGTAAAATGAAAGAAGGGCCAATAAACCTTTAGAACAATGTAAGAAATATGAGACTCTTCCTGAGGATTGTGGGATGGGATTCTTTGTGTAGGATGCACCTTTTTGAACTCTAAGGAATGATAAGGAACTCTAAGGAATATTGATTTTTTAAATTCCATTTTATTTTTATTTTCAGGTTCAAATTCTCTCTCTCCCTCTACCTTGTCTCCTACCCACCAAGAAGGAGCCATCACCAGTTGTCTTGACCTATGTCTTGCCTCTGGATTCCAATGACTCTGGAGGAGAAAATGAGGCTGATGACTTTGCACAGTTCTGTCTCACTTAAACCCTATTCACTTGCAAGTCAAGACATCACCTTCCTGATGTCACTGGTTATCTTCAATAATGAAGGATGAACAATAATCCCCACAAAGATGACAAAAATACAATACTCATCATACACATAAAGTCAAATAAAATATATTTTGTATTAGTTATGTTCCAAAAAGAAAAGAAAAGAAAAAGAAATATACTTCAATCTACACCAAGGAATGATGTTATAGAGCTACAGATGCCTACCAATGAGAAATGGTCCAGCAATAGTCAGAGGTAGAAGAGGTGAAGAATGACTGTTGGTGACTCCCTACTGGCCTGGCTTAGACAATAGAGACACCTGCTGTCTGCCCAGGCATCTGCTGGCTGGCACTCTCCTTAGCCAAATGCCACCTTTGAGGTCATTCCATTCTTTAAAAGGAAGAGGAAGTGTTGAGAAGAATTACCATTCAGGACCTGATTCTAAACCAAACAAAGGAATTGGGTCCTGTATCAGTCGTGTGAATCTTGGGATAGTGAGACCATTCCTTCTTTGAATTTGTTATCCAGGAGCAGAGGAAAGCTGGGCACCGTTTCATGTGAATGTAAGAGTTTAGGGAGCAAAGTGTTCACATAAAGCATAGGCAAAATCTCATGGCTGAAAATTCGAAGAGGAAGTCAGCCAGAAAGGGCTCTCAAGAATGAAATTCTAATGACACAAAAGCAAGCAATCTCGATTAAAGAGACCAACTTAAATTTGAAAAGATAGGTCTAGATCGGATAGAAACAAGAGAAAATGATGGAGGATGAAGACAGAAGAGTGTCATTGTCCCATAAATCCTGGAACAGGAGTGCGAAAGCTCTAAATACAATGAGGGAGTGAGGAGGGTTAAAAACAACATCAAAGCTATTATATTTTTAAATTTAAATTTAATTTAATTTTTTAAGGTATGTTGGGAGTAAGGGGATGATCAAGGAAGGGAGAAGACTATTATTAAGTTTCCAGTAAAATATTAATTTCTTGAAAGTAGCAACTGTTACATATCAATATTTGTATCACCAGCAAATGCTTAAATAAGTGGTCCTGGTCAAGTTAACCAACCTCTCTGAACCTTATTTTTCTCATTGGTAAAATGGAGATAATAGCATTTACTTCATAAGGTGGTTTTGAGGATCAAATACAATACTATATGCAAAGTGCTTTGCAAAATCTTGAAGCCTATATAAAAGCTAATTATTATTGTTAGTTGCATTAGTAGTCATTGTATTGTCTAGCACAGTATTTTGAACATAGCAATTACTTACTAAGTGTTTACTGAATGGAATTGTTGGCACAGTGAGAATGTACAGCCTAAGAGGATGCAGAATTACTCAATTATTTTTATCTCATAAGGCCAATGACATTGGGAATAGGAAGCTATGATAAAAATGGTTGGTAAGTAGGGAGTGGAGGCCCAAGATAAGTAGAAAGATAACACCAGACGCTTGATGAGTTCAAATCAGCAGACCTGGGCAAACTACAGACTATCCGGGGATATTGAAAGAACTGACAAATGAGGGTGCGGAAAAAAAAATGCCTGGAGCAGAAGCAACACCACAGGATGGAGAGAGGCAAAGGCTCCTCTGACTTTTGGAAAAGGAGAGGAGATCTACAAACCTGCATGGTTAACGACTTTGATTCCTGGCAAAATTATAAAAAAAATATTATTACAGGCCCTTAGCATCTCATAATCCTAGAATTTACTGTTGGAAAGGACCTCAGTCATAGACAGTCATCTAATCCAAAGGGGATTCTCACTATCCAGCCTCTACTGAAAAATCTCCAAAGTAGGGGATAAGAACAATGATAGCATTTACATAGCTGCTTAAGCTTTGCAGAGCACTTACAAATATTATTTTACTTTATCTTGGGAGGTAGGTACAATCAATATCCAGAAGTTAAGTGACTTGCCTAGGCTCACACAGCTGGTAAGTAAGGCTGGATTTTAAGCCACGTCTTTCTGATTCCAAGTCTAGTACTCTATCTATCCACTGAATCACTTAGTTCCCTCTCCAAGTAAACCAATCCACTTTTATATCCCTCTAATTGTTCATTTTTCCCAGTTGAGAAGCTTTATTTGCCTTTTTAAAAATTTCCATCCTAGGGGAGGCCAGGTAGCACAGCGAGTAAGAGCACCAGCTCCAGTGTTGAGAAGACCTGGAGATCGAATCCCGGGCTCAGACACTTAGCACCCACCCAGAAACACCTGGCCATGTAACCTTGAGCAAGTTACTTAACCCTGATTGCTTAGGGGTGGCCAGGTGGCTCAGCAAGTAAGAGAACCGGCTCCAGTGTCGGGATGACCTGGATCAAATCCGGGCTCAGATACTCAGCACCACACCCAGAAATAATAACTGGCCGTGTAACCTTGAGCAAGTTACTTAACCCCAATTGCTTAAAAAAAAATTTTCCATCCTTTGGTCCTGTCCTTTTCTCTGATACCAAATAAAACAAAGAAATCCCTCTTTCACTGATAACTCTTCAGACATTTAAAGAGAGCTACCGTGCCCTCCCCCCAACCCACTCTTCTTTCCTGGCTGTCTAATATCAATTCCTTCAGCCAATCCTCATATAATTGCTGCCCTCCTCTGTGTGCCCTCCACCTTCTTGACTGATCACAATACTCTAGATGCTGTCATACTGTATTCCTGAAAGCCATGCCAGTTTTAGGGCACACCAAGATGATAGCAGGTTTTTTGGCTCTCAGTTCCTCGCCGACTCCTATTGATTCCATAGTCTTCTAAAATCCCCAGATCTTTTAAAGAGATGACTTGTGAACACTTAGAAAAAAAAGCAGATACTACTAAGAAGCTTTTTTTTTTTAAGAACAAGTCTTGCCACAAATATTTTTTTGACAGGGCACCTGCTTAATTGCTGTTGTGTGTTTGATTCTCTATGACTCCATTTGGGGTTTTCTTGCTAAAGATACTGGAGTGGTTTGCCATTTCCTTCAGCTCATTTTACAGATGAGGAAACCAAGGCAAACAGGGTTAAGTGACTTGCCCAGGGTCACACAGGTAGTAGTTTCTGAGGTTGGATTTGAACTCAGGAAGAGGTGTCTTCCTGACATCAGGCCCATCATCCATACACTGTGGTGCCAACTAGCCGACTTGATAGATTACAGAAATTCTGCTGTCATTAACAATGTCCCTCCTGCTATCTTTATGAGTGGGCTAGATGGTAGCATATAGTTAAGTAGGATTAAGAACTGATTTTTGCCAACAGACCCAAGCAGAGTCATTAATGGCTGTACTACATAACCCATGAGTCCATCAATCACTGGACCAACAAGCATTTACTAACCCTCCACTGTGTGTCAGGCATTGTGCTGGGCATTGGAAATACAAAGACAAAAACAAAAGTCTCTGCCCTCAGTGGGCTTTTATTCTATAAGGAAGATAAAAGTACACATATGATATATGAAATAAATCCTAGGTTATTTGGGGAGAGAGGGCAGTAGAAGGGGAGATCAGGAAGCAACTGTAGCAATCAGGATCTAAATTCAGAATTTTATGAATTTCAATTCACCAGATATTTATTAAATTCCTGTCCTTTGCAAGGCATTGTGCTAGGTATTTGGAATGTGAAGACAAAATTAAAACAGTCCCTTTCCTCAGGGTGCCTACATTTTACTGTGAGATTTAGCATGTACAAAGACAAGTAAATACAAAACAATTTGAGAAGGAAGAGACCACTAACAGCTGACAAGATGAGAAAAGCCTTCATAGAAAAGGTTGAGACTCCAAAAAAGACAAGAATTCTGAGAAGCAGAAAAGGGAAAAGAGGCATTCCAGGCTGGGGTATGGCTGGGAAAATGCACAGAACTGAGAAGAGGCAGAATACTTTGAGTCAAGAGTTCAGGGACCAGCTAATAGAACAGTTTGACTGGAACATAGAGTACATTGAGGGGAGTAATATGAAATAAGGCCGAGAAGGTAGGGTGGGGCCAGTCTTGGAGGGAAATCTCCATTGGAATGCCCCAGGAGCTGTCCTTGGCCTTCTGCCATGGCAGGCTTATCAGCTTTAGAGATTTCACAAAACTGAGAGGGAGAGTTAATGCATTGGATGACAGTCAGGATCCAAAAAAGATCTCAACAGACTCAAATGTCGAGCTGAATTGTTGAGATGTAATCGATGCACTCCATTCCAACTCATCCTCCATTCAGCCACCAAAGTGATTTTCCTCAAGTACAAGTCTGATCGTGTTACCCTTCTACTCAATAAACTCTAGTAACTCCCTATTATCTCCAGGATCAAATACAAAATTGGAATTCAAAGTCCTTCTATCTTTCCACTTTTCTTACATCTTGTTTCCTGCTAGGTACTCTTTGTTCCAGTGACCCTGGTTTCCTTGCTGTTCCATGAGCAAGACACTCCACCTCTCAGCTCCTGCCATTTTCTCTGGCCATTCCATACCTGGAACTCTCTCTCCTCACCTCCACCTATTGACTTCCCTGGTTTCCTTTCAAGTTGCAACTAAAATTGTATCTTTTACAGGAAGCTTTCCGTAGCCCCTATTCATCCTCTATATATGCCTATTTATCCTCTCTATATCTTGTTTTCATATATTTGTTTACGTCTCCACCATTAGATTGTGAGTTCCTGGAAGGAGGGAACTATTTTTTGTTTCTGTTTTGTATCCCCAGGGCTTAGCATAGTTACTATCATATAGTAGGGGCCTAATAAGTATGTATTGATTGATTAATAGGGATAAATGTAACATCCTACACTTGGGTTAGAAAAATTCAGCTTTGGTTAGTTGTAGTTTCCCCAATGATTGGGGAAACCGAGGATGGTGGATCTTTGAACTCCAGAGTTCTGAGCTGTAGTGGGCTAAGTTGAATGGGTATCCATAAAAAAAAAAAATGACAACAAAATTGTGAGCCCTCAGGAGTGGGGGGGGGGGCAGAGAGGAAGAGGGGAATCAGAGGACTTGGGTTCAGATCTCTGCTCTATTTATTATCTATGTGACTTCTCTCCATCAAAAGACTTAAGAAGCCTCTATTTGTATTTTCAGCACATAAGCCTCTATCCTTTCATCTAGGGGAGCCCCTTAATGCCCAGTCACTTTGTGAGAAGCATCTTTTGTAACAGGTTCTAGACTTTCAGCTACTTGGGAATAGATTGAGTTTTTAGTCACTTTGGTCATAGTATCGTAGCCTTAGAGCTACATCTGGTTTAAACCTCCAGTTTTGTTTTGTATTGTTTTTTAGAAAAAAGGAAACTGAAGCCCAAAGTGATTGAATGACTTGTCCAAGATCATATAGGTGAGCTTTGAAACCAGGGTCTCAGAGTCCAGAGCTCTTTCCATTGTGCCTTCTTGCTGGGGTTTCCAAGATCAAATGGTAAATAGGGATTTTAGGTCAAACATGGTAACCCAGCTACTGGTGAGCCTTGGGCCGGCAGATCTCTTGCATTCAGGACACTTCAGAAACTCCACTCAGAGGGGAAATGCATGAAGGCTAGCCCTGAAACTCTCTGAAGGCTTGGTCAGAGAGGCTCAAGATAAACACAGCATCCCTTTTAATAAGCAAAAGTGTTAAGGAGATGTTTAGCATCAGCATTAGTTCTTTCTAAGCCTTCAAAGATTCCCCTGAGTTATACTCCTTGGAGAGAACAATTGTAAAGCACTTGGCATTGTGACTGCAACATGGTAAGGGCTATATAAATGTTAGCTGTTATTACTATTTCAGCAAATATATTCCATAACTTTACCCCATCCTCTCCCTCTTTTAAATTCTAACAATCTGGTGTGATGGAATAGGTCTGTGTGAGTAAATACAGTAAGTCACTGGTACTATCTCTGTGGCTTCTGGGACCTTTTCAAAGTGTCATTTTTCCAGAATAATTCTCCAAAGAGAAGGACCTTTTCACAAAAGTTCCCTTAGCATTTTATACCACCCTGAAGTTTCTTGACCAACTGCATTTGTTTACAAATACTATGGCAACCTTGGGAGCTCTGGCAACTATTAATAAACTTCAATTGACTAAAGAACCCAGGAAGAATACAGAAACACTTCAACAAGTCCGACTGACAAAGCACCCCAGCCTCCCCTCTTAATGGGCGCATTTCTAAGAAGTCATCTGTTTCACGTTGATGTTGAAGTTTCTCACCATGATTTAGAGGGAAGCTTGCCCAAAATCCATCCACTGTTCTTCTCTGTAGCCTCATTATGATTTATCTCAAATGCCATGTGTAATGAGGACAATCCCATGGAGCTGTTACAAGTGGTTTTGCACTTTCCCCCAGGTTTTCTTGTGTTATTCTTATCTGTTTCCCTATTTTAAAAGAGCATTTTCTTTTTATGAGCATAGTTGAAACAAACAAGTAGGCTTGCCCCCTTCTCAGTGACCATTGGTGGAATGCTGCCTGTGTCTCTTTTCCAATATACTAACATTCCCTTGCCTTGCCTTGCCATGCCTTCCCTTGTCTTCCCTTCTGTTGTCTTCTCTTCCTTTCTCTTGCCTTGCCTTTCCTTTATGTATTTTCTCTTTATAGTCAAAGGTGCAATTGCAGATGAATTGAGAGATTCTGTTATAAATATGAGGATAGGGTCTAAACTGTACTTGTTTTTCTTTTTATAAAGAATATTTGGGTTTTAAACCTCTTATCTATTTTTATTACCTCATGATTTAAAACTGCCTTCATTTCTGGATATATCCCACTCCTCTCCCCTGCCTGGCAACCAATCCCTTGTAACAAAGGTTAAAAAGAAAAAGAAAAAAGAAAGATGGTTCCCAAAACCAACCAACACATTAAATCTGTCTGAGAGTATATGCAATGGGTCATACCCGTAGAACTCAGTCTACTTAAAGAAGGAAGGTAAGTGCATTTTCTTGTTTTGTTTTTTTTTCCTCTAGGGCTAAGCTCATTCTACTGTAGCTGTACACTGTTCAGTTTCAATTGTTTGTACTTTCTCTTTAAATTTTTGTAGACATTATGTACATTATTTGGGGTCTACTTTTTTTTTTACTTTGCATCAATTCATTTATGTCTTCCCATCTTTCTCTGAATTCGTGTTCATCATTCCCTATAGCATGGTCATATTTCATTGTGTTTATGCACTACAATTTGTTTAGGTGCTTTCCCCATCTATGGGTATCTACTTTCTTTCCAATTATTTGTTACCACAAAAAAAGTAATAGCTGATTTTTTCAGCAATCTCATGTAACATCAGAAGAGGCCAAGACCAAGAGTCCAATTAATAATTCCTGGAGGAACTCTGAACAAGTCTATTGCCTACAAAGAGAGTCATGGACTTTTAGAAATATTAACATACTTTAACATTCAAAGATAACTATTATAACTAGCCTAAGACTTCTGTCCTCCAGGTAAAAATCTTCATTGTCACAGATTGTCTTCTCAACTGAACACTCCTATTTATGATAATAGCAAGGCGTAAACCCAAGAGATGTATGCTCACTAATGGTGTGACCCACTGTCATGGGAGAGATCCAATGCAGAATCCAGGTCAAGGAGGAATTCTCTGTAGATTTTGAAGCCTTCTACACACTCTTGTTTTCAGATGACATGGTGTCAGAACATTGCAGAGCCTATCAAATGTTATAGTTTGTCTGAACTATTCCTAAAGAAAAAGCTAAGTAGATGAAGAATGTCTGCTATATAAATTCTGACATTCAGAGTTAACCAGACAACCTATGGAGTTTAACTATCAATATATTTATCTTGGATATGTTGCGGTTGTTATGTGTCCTTTGTTCTCAAAGAGGAGCATTATATCAGGAAGATGAGGCCATGGCATGCAAGTGAACTAGATTTAAGTGAGGGAGCACTGTGCAAAACCACCAGCCTCACTTTCTCCTCTAGAGCCATCTGAGATGCCACCGTATCTTGGACATGCACTTCAAAGGGACAATGAATGAACCCATATTTGAATAAGAGAAGAAAAATGGACTTAGTTGCCTTTGGGAGTTTGCCAAGTTCCTTGGTCCCAAATTTCTTCCTGAAACAAAGTCCCATCTTTTTAATACTAATGTTCTTTTGGTGCTATTCTATGGTTACAAGTCATCGTCTCTGGATAATTGAAACTGAGCACCGTTCAAGGTCAGTAGAGAGGAGCGTGGTGAATTTGAGCAGAACATAATAGTAACAAAGGAGTATAAAGAATGTGACCAAAGAAATACGTGAGTGAAAAAGACATGAGAGAGTAAGAAATTAATGGATAGTTAGTGTGCTCCACTGGTAGTCTCACTACATTAATAAAATTAGGAAAGCCCCCAGAAAATTGGGTGGACCCTTGTGGTAAACCTTATGGGAAGCCATGGATGAGGGTAGCACAGGATGGGCAGGCATGGATAGGATGCCAGATGCACAATCGGAGGGACATTCACATTGGTGAGACCATAGCTCCGTAATGTCCTGTAGCAAAGAGATGTGCAGTAAACATGGGAAATTTTGTTCTGAGTGCAAGAACAGCAGTAAGTGCATGAAGTTCTATTCCATGCACAGAATGTAGGAGGAGTAAATCACGGCTCAGTTGCCAATGATGGAGAGCTACCAAACGTGCTAGGAAACCAGAAACCTGCTTCTTTGCCTGCGGCACCCTCAGGCAATGGGTAGGACAAAAAGTACATTAAATCTACTTTCTTTATTCCTTGTCTGACATAAATGATTGCTGCCTTAAAAAGGAGCACAAGTTGGTACAGCGAGCCAGAAAGTTACACCATCCTGTTCCCAGTACCATTCAGGGAGCTCTCTAACAAGTCCTAAACACAAGGCTGGTACCCTAAAGGCATTTGCCAGTACCTTGATATTCACATAGCTAAATAAAGTAACCAAACAACAAATGGCTGAAATCAATGGATTAACATGTACTGTGGGGTTATGATCAATCAGCTCCCAAGTCTGAAGCATATTACCTCACTTCGAACCAATTTCAATTTACTACAGTTATTTCCTTCCACCTTATGTTTGCTTAAACTGTCCTAGAAGCAGGAGTGTGCTGGAAAGAAAGGGAATACGTATTTATTTTTATTGCTATTGTTCAGTCATTTATTTTGTTCATATCTAACTCTTCATGACCCCATTTGGGGTTTTCTTGGCAAAGATACTGGAGTGGTTTGCCATTTCCTTCTCCAGCTCATTTTACAGATGAAACTGAGGCAAACAGGGTTAAGACTTGCCCAAGGTCACACAGCTAGTAAGTGTCTGAGGCCAGATTTGAACTCAAGAAGATGAGTCCTCTTGACTTCAGGCCTGGCATTCTGTCCACTGTGGCCCCTAGCTATCCTAAGTATTTATATAGTACCTATTATATGTCATCCACTGTGCTACGCACTTTGCAAATTATCATATGTGCTGTTAATATCTCCATTTTACAGATGAGCTGAAGCAAATAGAAGTTAAGTGATTTGACCAACTATAGTATCAGAGGTAGAATTTGAATTCAAGTCTTCATGACTCCAGGCCCAGAGGTCTATCCATTTCACCATCTAATTGCCTCTGCTGGAGGCTTTGAGAAAACCAATTGTTAAACATTTGGTGTGAGCACTTCTGCTTCAGAAATTAGCAAATGCTACAAATCAGGATTTGAGTTATTGTTTTGTTGATTGTCTAGATTTGAGAAAGTGATGGAGAAAATGCTAATAATGCAGATTAAAATGAAAGGTGTGTTTTGATTACTTCCCTCCCCCATCCCCCGCCAAAAAAAAAACCCAGGCTCTTAAACAATGGTCAGCGCACTTCAGCATGGAAACCAACAAAAGAATAAAATAAAAACGGGTCTATGTCACAGTAAGGCACTGAAGAATCAATCTCAGTATTTTGTTTTTATAATTATTAAAAATCATTCCTTAAACAGTCCTTTGGCCATCAGAAGGGTTCCTTTCCACCAGGCTGATGAAGAGATCTATTCAAGAACTCAGCCCCTTCGTCTGGAAATGCCACTGCTGTTGCCATTGGCGATGCATTGTTTTAAGATGCCCGCTGTCAGAATGATGAATGCAAGTTGTACCTTACAGACTGTCAGTCAATTGCCACACAGCTGAAGGTCTAATTTGTCCCTGAATGGCAGAAACTAAAAAGACCCAGGAAAAAACAATGAGGCTGAATCTAGAATTCAGTAAGGAGAATTGAAGGAGAATTAAAAAAAAATACTTCCTGCCCCTTAAAAGGCCCGTTTCCTGTCCAGGAACTTAAAGATCAGTCAATACATTATCCTTTTTGCCCAACGGGAAAGTAGTTAAGAATTTATTCTTAAAACTGTTTGATTCATCAGGGAGAGAATAGTGGACTGCTACCAAAAGGGGAAGTACCTTGATTTGGGGCTTGTGGGCAGAATAGTATACAATCCAACAGTTTCCTCCATGCCAAGGTAGCTGCATAAATCTCATCGAAGATGCATCTGTGAGACAGTGTGAATATAGGAAAAGCACACATCATTGGAGGGCGTGAGAAACCTGAGTTCCCACTTTGCCACCAACGACTTGGTCTTGATTGAACAAGTCTTCTTGATTTCTCTTCTATAACAGGAGAGGATGAAACTCTATGGCTTCTAAAGTCCCTGCCAGTGCTAACATTTTGTGCTCTATGAATTCCGAAGGGAAGCCCTTCATGGCAGGAAGGGATTTGGTGGTGGATATCTACTTCTAGAAACCCCTCAAATTCCATTATTACTGTATTTGTGCTGAAGGGAGGGTGTGTCTATATGGTTTTAGTATTTGATTTCACATTTCTTAGGGATAACAATCACTTGATATTTTCAGTAATTCAATTGCATTTAGTAAGAATTTATTAAGTACTGACTGTGTACTGACGACTCTTCTAGTCACTGAAGATAGAGCAAAAAAATGAAACAATCCTAAAGTGTTTATTTACAATCTACTGGGGGGCAGATGACTACATTTATATATGTGTGTGAATACACATGCATATATATGTATAACTATACATGTATGCATGCATAAATTCGATGTGTACATTTTATGTCTATTATATATAATTTATATGTAGTAATATATAAACAGAAATTCTGTCTCCATATATCTATACGTATGTGTATGTATTAAGACCTTTGGGACCAAGACTTTTGGGACACCCTCTACATACATATACACACATAAAGACTAAGGACTGAATCTATAATTTCATTGGTATAAGGGTGTCCCAAATAAAGAAACTATCTCTACCAAAGCAGATGGGCTTTTTTTTTTTTTTTTTTTTGCCATTTATAGAGAACCGCCTATATAACATTGAGACGTCAAGCAACTTTCCCAGGTTTCCTGAGCCAATATATGCCAGAGATAGGATCTGAATCCAAACTTTTCTGGCTTCAATCCTTAACCCTCCATATACTATACAATATTGTTTCTCATATATACTTGTATATGCATGCATGTGTATATGTGTGTGTGTGTGTGTGTGTGTGTGAGAGAGAGAGAGAGAGAGAGAGAGAGAGAGAGAGAGAGAGAGAGAGAGAGAGAGAGAAAGAGAGAGAGAAACATATAGATGATATAAGTAAGGTAAACTGAGCTGGTTCAGTCATCCCAGGAGCCAAGTGATCTTCTTGATCGTTCCTAGATTCACTTTTCCCACTTTTCAAGTGGGTGGAGTTTACCAAAACAACTCATTTCTCATCTCTTCACAGTTAGGCTTTCTTTTCAAACCCAGCATGCATTCTCACCTTAATGTCTCCAGCACTCCTATGATGTGCGTGTGCGTGTGTGTGCACATGTGTGTGTGCACGTGTGTGTGTTTTAAAATTGGGATATCTAAATCTTAAATGCTTATAAAAGTCCTATACCAGTGTCCTTACCTTCCCAACCACACTTCATATGGCCCGCTCTGGCTCTAGGTCCTGGACCAGCTCAACTAGGCAAGATGTATCTTTCTCCCAAAATGGGATTACATTTATCTTCCCTCTCTATAAATTTTAAATAAAATATAATAGAGCTTAGAATTTTTGCTGGATAACAGATTTTTTTCATCAAGGGTAAATAAAGTATAAATTTAAAATAATGAATGAGGAATAAACAAACTTGTTTGTCCAGCTACTTTCATAATCAGAAAGGGAGCTGGTAGGTTTCCAAAGGGATGAAAGGGATTCAGCATTAGTCCATGATCTCAGGAAAGCTCTTACCACCCCTAGGGATATACTTCTTGCCTTGCCTGTTCATAACAAAGAATCAGTCCACACCCTCAGGCAGGCTTATTTTTCAACATCAGTTCCTGATAGCATCTCCAAGTCCCTCCTCTTTTTTCTTCTCTACTCACCAGATCCCGGAAATTTAGGGATCACTGGGAAAAACTGCCTTCTAGCAGATAACTTTTGCTCCCCCCAGGGCAAGCCCATGTGGATAGAGCCCCACCAAAAATGGTTTATATACTCAAAGTTAATGCAAAGTAATTTCAGTGAGTTGCAGTATAGGAAGGTACTAATAACCAGGGGACTAAGACAAGTGCTTTTGCCTGAGATGTTTGAATTCAGTCTTAAAAGGTCCTAAGGATACCAAAAAGTAGAGGTAAGGAAGGACAAACTCCAGGTATAGGGATATACCCTGGGAAAAGAAACTGAGAAAGGAGCTAGAATATTGTATATGGGAAACAAGAGCAAATAGGCCAGTATAGATGGAATTTAGCATTCATGACAGGAATTAAGTTCAAATCAGTCTGGAAAGATAGATGGCATCCAAAAATGTGAAGGATTATAAATGCCAAACAAAGGATTTTACATTGTATCCCAGAGGCAATAATAATGAATCATTGATGCTTATTTTTTTTCTTTTTTTTTTTGAGGGGAGAAGGCAAGGCAATTGGGGTCAAGTGACTTGCCCAAGGTCACACAGGTAATAAATGTACTTGACACTGAGGTCAGATTTGAACTCAGCTCCTTCTGACTCCAAGCCTGGTGCTCTATTCACCATACCACCTAGCTGCCCCCACTGATGCTTCTTGAGAAAGCAATCGGCATAGTCAGACCCATACCTTGCGATTATGAATTTGGAAGCAGTGGGGAGAATGGATTAAAAAGAGGAGAGAGACTGGAGCAGGGAGACCAATTAGCAAACTGGTGCTTTAGAAATGGTGTAGCACCAATACAATATTCGCAGCATCCATGGTCATAATAAATATAGCCTCATAGCAAAATATAACAGACTCCCCATGTAAAAGACAGAAGCAAAATATTTATTCAGACACCAGAAAACCCAATCCCAAAACCAGTAAGCCAATTCCTTCATAGTAGCAAAGAAATTAATAAACTATAACAGCACAAAGACACAGCATCATTTAGCCTTCCCACAAATCAACACAAGACCAATATTTACTCACAACCCTATTTCCCTCAGAAGCATCCTCTCCTCCCTACCATCTAGCTTGCTCTAACTCCTAGCTTCCTGTGGCCTCTGACCCAACTTCAGCAAACTCTTCCCACAATAGGCTCCATGTGATTATATTCAGCCTTTTAGGGGGCAGAGTTTAGTTTCAAAGCAAGAAAGGTCTTCAAATTCCTTTAGGCTTATTAGGGGGCTGGGAAGATCTTCAAATTCCCATTACCATTACAAATGGTTATTACATCATGTAAATATGAGACATTATTTCCTACAGCCTTTGCATAATAAGGTTATTGAAATGTGTAGTTGCTAATCACTGAGCACTTTATCAGGTGTTATCAGGGAATGAGAAATACCACACAAGAGAATATTCCAGATAATTAAGTTAAGAAACTTAAGTGCTAATGTTCCATTTAAAATTTTAACTATTTTTGATGGAAACATTTCTAAAAAATATCATATACTTCCCTGCCTTAGTAAGAAGGATAAGCTCAACATCAGCTTTAAACTGTTCATAGTTCCTCAGGGTCATTATTGTGAGCATCCACTTCTTTTCTATATAGTGATACAATGATTTTCCTTGAGGTTATTGAGGTGTGTATAGGCTTGTTGACTCCAACAGTAAGTGGCCCCAGACTGTATGGAAGTTTTCTAGGGAATCAGGCTACTGGTGATCTTGGGTTCAGCTGGGTTAGGCTACAGAGGAAACATTAGAGTGAGCATGGATTTGGCTGTAGATATTAGTTGTGGTCAAGTAGAGGTAGTTCATATCAGGAGATCAAGGTCAAAGGCAGGCAGAGGGCTCTGGTCCATGAAGTCAGGTCAGCCTCAAGAAAAAGGAACTAAGTACATGGGAAAGCCCTATATATGTGTGTGGGCATGTATGTATACACACATTTTATATGTGTGCATGTGTATACATACATACATGCATATGCACATACATAAACACATACATACATGTCCCAGACCCAAATCCTTCTGACTTTTGGACAATTCATTCCTCCATGTCTTTATCTCTTCTGGACCAACGCCTGTGTCCTGATATAGATTGCTTTGAGGTTGGTGATTTTGCAGCTTTTACCATCTCTTTCTTATTGTCTATTTGTAATAAACTGGTGCCTAGGCTTGGAGTTGGAAGACCTAGTCTGGGTCCTGATTATTCCACTTATCAGTAGTGTAACCTAGGCAACTCACCTTACCTACCTGTCTGAGGCTCAGTTTCTTCATTAGATTGGGCAGCTAGGTGGTATAGTGGATAGAGAACCAGCCCTAAAGTCAGGAGAACCTGAGTTTAAATCTAACCTCAGACATTTACTAGCTGTGTGACCCTGCGCAAGTCACTTAACCTCATTGCATCCCTCCACCCCCAAAAAGAAGGGGAAACAGACTTATTGTTTAATGGGTATAAAAGCATCCAACAGGCAAGCTCCTTCTACTAATGCTGAGAATTCCCTAGTGTGTGTTAGATAACTTGCCCAGTGTCCCATAAACAGTGTGGGTCAGAGGCAAGACTTGAATCCACTCCAAAGGCAGTTCTTTGTCCACTATGGCATTTTGCCTCTCAGGCTGGCATTATTATATTAATAATAACCTAGGGAGACAGAATGTTGGGAGACTGAAATTTTTCACTGGTTAAAGCAATCACACTTCTCCTGCTGACAGATATGCATATTAAAACCAGGAATGTGGCTTAGGTGGGTGAACACCGACCTTACCTCTTTTTGTTCTGGCTCAAATTCATTTGCAGGGAGGCCATGAAGCATCTTGGGAGTAAGAGGCACATAATGGCATCACCGGGAGAGCTCTGCAAAGACATCATATATCTAGAGTGTCTTTCTCTAATGGTCCTCAGCTGAGTGGCTCTGGTAGCTTCTAGGTGCATTTTCTCTGCTCCCTCTTTCTATCTTCTGGGTTAGACAAACTATCTAAACTTCCCTCTGCTAGCATATATCAGCCAGAACCTCACTCTGATAAGACCATGATAGCCCCTACCAGTCAACCAGGAAAAGCCAGAGGGGATGAGACTGTGATTAGGTATTTACATTTGACTTTTTGTTAAGTGCTGGGAATATAAATATGACCAGAAAGACAATCTTTGAAACACTGATAGGAAATCTTGTACACTGGGCTAACACAAAATCTGAAGGGATCAAAATGTAACTAATTTGAAGCTTCAAAAAAATAAAATATTCACAAAAGTTGTTCTAAGAAAATGTTAATGGATGAAGATCATGCGTAAAAGGAAACTGAAAAGTGTGTAGGGAAGTAGAGGGAGTGAGGGTGAAAAAAAAGTACCAGGTGCAGAGGACATTGTAGAGAAAGTCCAGAGTTCAGTTTGGAAAGGAAGAAGCCATGGCTGGCCTGGATCCCTTAAATGAAGGCTTTAGGAGGAGTCATCCAATTAGAGTGAGGGGCCCAAAGGGCCGTGGATACATCCAACATGTGAATTCCAGGGTTGTAGTGAGATTTCAGGATAAAGAGCCAGGGCCATGAGAGAGGAAGTTTGGAGTGCAGCCTGGAGAGGAATGAGACAAGGAAGCAGCTTCAGGAGGCCTGTGAGTATTAGAAGCACAAGTTGCCTTGGCCATATGAATTTGCCATATGTGTGCATCATTACCAGTGTGTACACTCCTAAGTCTCTGTCCAGCATTCCCACTGATGCTGTGTGTATTTGTGAGAGGATAAGCCTCAATCCTCTTTCAATTGATTTAGAGTTAAGTACATTTAGTTTCTTGATTTTACATATGTATGTATACACACATATATATGTATATAAATATATGTGTACATGTAGGTATATACTTGAGACCTAGTGCCACAGAAACCTCCCCAGGGTCACAGATACTCTTATCATTTGTGTATGTGGGGGGTAATCTTAGCTATTGTTCTTACTATGCTGTCTTAGTGAATATCTTTGATTTTACACACATGTGTACAAATACACATATACATAACATGTATGTGTATACATGCACACAATACACATGTATATACACATGTGTATATACATACACATATACACATATATGCATACACACGTATGCATCTACTGGTTAACAATAAAATGTAAGGCCAGGGGCAGCTAGGTGGCACAGTGAATAGAGCACTGGCCCTGGAGTCAGAAAGACCTGAGTTCAAATTTGATCTCAGACACTTAACACTTATTAGCTATGTGACCTTGGGTAAGTCTCCTAACCTCATTTGCCTTGCCTTCCCCCCTGCAAAAACAACAACAAAAAGAATTACTATAAATAAATAAAATGTAAGACCAGTAGGGGGATGAGGAAGAAAAAACTTGAGCAATAATTTTAGGAGTTAAGAGGCCTGATGGTATCATGCAGTGATGTTTTGACTTTCATGTGAATTGGATTTAAGTGAGGCAGAGCTACCCAAAGTCATTAGCCTTACCCTGTCTTCCAGAGTCATCAAAATCCAGTGGCAAGACAAGAATCCAGATGACTGGCTGTGGTCCATTGCCCCTTGGAACTTTAGGGTAATCTCCAGGACCCAAGGTAGTAGTTATCCCTACAAAGACTCTTACTTGTGAGTGTGACTTGTGAGTAGCAGCCCTAGACGAGGTTCTGCAAATAATTTGGGGAAAGGCTTAGGGGAACATGTAGGTGTATACCTCAGAAATGTGGTGTGGCAAGGGAAATTCAATCTGGGATTAAAAAATATGTTGTAGATAGTCAACAAATTGGATTGCTCAATCCTCTTTCAATTGATTTAGAGTTAAGTACATTTAGTTTCTTGATTTTACATATGTATGTATACACACATATATATGTATATAAATATATGTGTACATGTAGGTATATACTTGAGACCTAGTGCCACAGAAACCTCCCCAGGGTCACAGATACTCTTATCATTATTGTCTCTATATAGTTCATATGATTACTTATAAAATTACTTTATAGTATAATATTAATATAGTATTATAATACCTATAATATCATATTAATATCACAGGTACTTCTGTCCCTTTAATGAAATCATAAAGACCTCTGGAAGACCTTGTTGAGATCTAAAGAATCCTGAGACTAGATTGTGTACAGGGATTCTGAGGGGAGTTCAGATATAGTCATTTTGGAGGTTCAGGCCCAAGGAAGACTTTTTGCCCAAGTTTTGGTGCAGCACAATTGAGGAGTCAGAAAGATACAAGATAAGGCAAGAGTCAGCAAACAGGCAGATCAGAGAGCAAAAGGAGAGAAAACAGGATAGAACTTCAAGGAGGCTGAACCAGCAGAGGTGACAGTTGATGAGATAATTCCAGGCACAGTTTCTTCTTACCCTATTTTCCTGGAGTACAGTGCTGGGAAATAGTCACTGTGCTTTTTAACCCTAATTGTCTTTTTCACCTACCTTCCTCAAACTGACTAGAAATAGGGTAGATATGAGAGAGGTGAGCCTGGCTGTGAGACCCAACACATCTTTTTTATGCATTGTTTGAAGGTTCATTTACATTTTTTCACTTATTCCGGCCAATAAATTACGCGATTATCAACAGCAATTTTTGTCTAAGACTTCAGGTTGGTGTTTGAAGATTGATAGAGGGGAAACTACCCCACGGAAGAAAAGTTTTATATACTGGGATTAGGTCTCCAGCTCAATTAATATGAGACATTTTTCATTTTAAAAAATTATGAGATAATTCCAGAAAATACCCACTAGATTACATCTAAACCCAGTGAAAAAAATGGCCTGGAGATGAACCAGTAGCACTGAGGAGTGAAAGTTGGCATATTTGTTAAGTTCAAGTAATTACATCTTGCACATAGGCACACATTCTCCTCTCTCCCTCTCTCTTTCTCTTTCTCTCTGTATATATTTACACATATATAGGCCTATATAAGTATATCTATACATACATAATATGTGTTGCAGGTGCACCATATATATACACAAATAATTCAATCATTCCATTAATAAGCATTAATTTAGCACCTATGTAAGTAGAGAAATAAGTATACCTGTTTTGTAACAAGTGTACATATAATTGAGGGACTACATTTCCCATGAGGCTCTGGAACTCAAGGGCCAGAATGATTGAAGTTCCCAGGACTATAAACCCTATGAGATATTGTGTCTCAGGACAGGGATTTGGTTATGAGGGGGAGACAGGATTCTTGGGTGAAACGAAATGGAAAAGTCTGAAAAAAATCATATGAAGAAGGGACTGCATGGTTTCTAGGGAATCCTGGAAAATTCCTGAGGTTCAAAGGACAGAGGACTAAAACAGACCCACCCAATATCATAAGATAACAGTCTGCTGAATAGAGATACCTATTACATGTTCCAGAGACTGACAAGGAAAAGAACTCATAAGTCCCAAACTACAAAACAGGATAATAGCTAGTGACAGAACAAACATTCATTTCAGGGGTTCTTAAATTTTTTTTGTGCCATAGATATCTTTGGCATTTTAGTAAAGCTTTATTGACCCCTTCTCAAAATAATGTTGTTATTTTTTTTTTATTGCAGGAAATGCTAAATTTCTATTACAGATTGGTAAAAATATTCAAACACTCCCCCACCCCCAACCGCATTCACAGACCTTTTGAAGGTCTGTGGACCCCAGGTTAAGAATCATTGATTTAGTTCAGTCTCATGGCATATTTTGCAATGTCCTTGCCAATTCAGAGCATGAGTTTTCCAAGAATTTGCTTCTCCCTGTAGTATTTACTTTAGAATAAAACCTTACTCCACCAAATATGTGAGAATGTTTCCCTTTTTCTTCACTCCCAATACTCCAATTACATTTTTATTTTTAAAAGCACGTATTCTTCTTTCTGGCTTTTTTAGTAAGCTGCTATGACTGAGTTTAGATAATATTTGATATTACTGAGTATTATCTAGGATGGGGGTTTGAGCCCATTAAGGTATAATTTATCATCTGCATTACTCCTACACCAAACCCAGTAGTCTAGGAGAGTTCCATAGTAAGTAGAAAATGGGTTAGAGGGTTTATGAAATCAGTCATTGTTTTTGCTTTACAAGCCAATACCTCTTTTACTCTACAAAGAGACCTTTCCTAAAAGGGGCACAGCAATTATGATTTGCAGGAGCCTTTCACAATTTTCGCCTCAGGCCTCCAAGGCCTGAGCTTGGGTGCCTTCACTTTCCTGGTGTATCAGTACAAGGGAAGTAGCCATAGGTTTGTATTAAGCTATTAATCTGAAGCTAGTGGAATTTTAAGATTCTTCCTCACCTCAACCCCTATTATTTAGGCTGCTATAACATTCCATACCCCTTATCAAACATCTCTAGGCCATCTTAAAAGAATGGGTGTGAGGAAACATAAAGTGTGATCTTATCCTCTCCAGAAATGCCATTGTGTTGCATAATGTGCTTGGTAAAGTTAAATTCCACACTTGTACATGCCTGCTCTGGCTGAAGTTATAAGCAAATTATCTTTATGTGAAAGCATTTTTGCCCTCAGAATCCTACCATTAAGGTTTCAAGCTTATATTTGGTCCATTTTGCCTGTTGAAAAAAAAGAAGGAAGAAGGGAAGCTCCCTTATTTGAAATAATAACAATAGTAATTTTCTTTGGGCCTACCACCATTCATTTGAGTTTAATAATTGATTTTTTTTTCATTTTTGAAATTTGGGCTATAACTCATAAGCTTTTAGATATAGTGCCTCTTTGAGATGAATACAGGGAGCCAGCAAGAGATGGGAAGGTAATCTGGTATCTTTTTTTTCAACAGTCAAAATTTTATTGGTCCCAGTAATTATGATAATAAACAGTTATCATTTATAAAGCACTTTAAGGTTTACAAAAAAGCTTTTAAAAAAACTTTGAAATTATAATTTATTTTAAACAATCTCCTTCTGTTTTTTTTGGGGGGGGTTGCTTTTTGGAGAAGAGAGGGCAGGGCAACTAGGGTTAAGTGACTTGCCCAAGGGCACATGGTTAGTAAGTGTTAAGTATCTGAGGCCGGATTTGAACTCAGGTCCTTCCAACTCCAGGACCAGTGCTCTATTCACTGTGCCACCTAGCCGCCCCAAGCAATCTTTTTCTTTTAAAATTTTGAGTTCCAATTTGTCTCCTTCCCTCCCACCATCTCTCCCATTGACTGAGAAGATAATCAATATTATGCCAAATATCCATGTGAAATCATAGAAAATGTATTTCCATAATAGTCATGTTGCAAAAAAAGCAAAAAAAATGAGAAAATTATGCTTCAATTTGTGCCCAGTTCATCAGTTCTCTCTCTCTGAAGGTGGATAGCATTTTCTTCATCATGAGTCCTTTAGAATTGTCATTGGATCAGAGTAACCAAGTCTTTTACAGTTGATTACCATTACAACATTGCTGTTACTGTACACAATGATCTTCCCTGTTCTCTCTTCAATTTGCATCAATTCATATAGATCGTGTCAGGTTTTTCTGAAATCTACCTGCTCATCATTTCTTATAGCCCAATAGTATTCCATCACAATCATATGCCACAACTTGTTCAGTCATTCCCTAATTGATATTAGGGAACGGGAATTCCCTTCAATTTCCAATTGTTTGCTACACAAAAAGAACTTCTATAAGTATTTTTTATATACAGGTCCTTTTTTTCCCCTTTGATCTCTTTGGGATACAGTAGTATTTGGGATATAGTAATATTGCTGCGTCAAATGGTATGAAATGTTTTACAGCTTTTTGGGCATAGTTCCAAATTGTTCTCCAGAATGATTGGACAAGTTCATTATTCAATTAACTGTTCATTATTGTACCTATTTTCCTTCAACATTTGTCATTTCTGATAGGTATGTGTTAGTACCTGAGAGTTGTTTTAACTTACATTTCTCTCACCAATAAGTGATTTAGAACATTTTTTTATATAATTATGGATAGTTTTTATTTTTTTCTGAAAACTGTTTATATTCTTTGATCATTTATCAATTGGATAATGTCTCTTTTTTTAAAAAAATGGATTTTTAAAAATGCATATTTGAGAAATGAGGCCTTTACTAGAGTACCTAGCTGTAAATTTTTTTGATATCACTTATTGTCTATTAGCAAAATATTTTTAAAATTAGGTCTGTTTTTGCTTTGTCTGAGATAATAATTGATATTTCTGCCTTTTTTTTACTTCAGCTGAAGCATATTAGATTCTGCTCCAGCTTTTTTTAAGTCTGCATGTGTCTTTCTCTTTCAAATATGTCTCTTGTAAACAACATTTTGTTGGATTCCGGTTTTTAATTCATTCTGCTATCTGCTTCTGTTTGATGGGTGAGCTCATCCCATTCATATTCATAGTTGTAATTACTCTGTATTTTCCCTCCATCCCATTTTCTTCAGTTTCTTCTCTCTTTTCATACTGTCCCTCCTCAAAAGTCTATTTTGCTTCTAACCACTTTTTCCCCTTAATCTGCCCTCCCTTTTATCACCACTCTCCCCTTTTCTTTTCTCCTTTTCTCCTATTTCTTCATTGGGTAAAATAGATTTCTATACCCAGTAGAGGGTGTATATACATATACATAAATACATACATGTATGTATGTATGTGAGTGTGTATATTCTTCCCTCTTTCAATCAATTCTTTTTTTTTTTTTTGCTTTTTGGAGGACAATTGGGGTTAAGTGACTTGCCCAAGGTCATACAGCTGTTTTTTTGTGTTAAGTGTCTGAGGCCGGATTTGAACTCAGGTCTTCCTGAATTCAGGGCCAGTGCTCTACTCACTGCACCACCTAGCCACCCCTGAACCAATTCTGATGAAAATGAGGTTCAAGCATTGCCCACCAGCTTTCCCCCCTATAAATATTCCTCTCCCTGAAAAAAGCTCTTCCTTGCATACTTCTTTTATGTGAGAAAATTTTCCCCATTCTTTTGTTTTTGTTTTTGCTTTTTGGAGGGGGAAAGGCAGGGCAATTGGGGTTAAGTGACTTGCCCAAGATCACATGACTACTGTGTTAAGTATCTGAGGTGGGATTTGAACTCAGGTCCTCCTGACTCCAGGACTGGTGCTTTATTCACTGTACCACCTAGCCACTCCAATTTTCCCTATTCTACCTCTCCCTTTCTCTTTATTCCAGTGTATCCCTCTTTCTCATCCCTATATATTTTTTGGAAATTATCCCAATGTAATGGGCTCACATCTGTGCCCTCAATGTAAACTCCTGCCTGAATAATGATGAAGTTCTTAGGAGGTATAAGTATCATCTTCCCATGTGAAAATGCAAACAGTTTAACCTTATTGAGTTCCTTATGATTTCTCTTTCATGTTTATCTTTTTATGCTTCTCTTGAGTCTTGTGTTTGAATGTCAGATTTTCTATTCAGCTCTGGTCTTTTCATCAGGAAAGTCTGAAAGTCTTCTATTTCATTAAAAGTAATTTTTTCCCCTGAAGGATTATCTCAGTTTTGTTGAGTAGGTGATTCTTGGTTGTAATCCTAGTTAGCTCCTCTGCCTTCCAGAAGGGGTACAGGGTGTTCAGGGAACACTAATACCTTTGGTGTGAGGCTGCAAGGCTTTTCAGGGCCACTTTCCACCTTTAGTGTCCAACAGAGTCACCAAACTCTCACCTGTGCATAGTGGCCATATCCCAGTAAACTGTTTTAACATATGGAGTAAACCAGATTGAAGGTAACTTAGGGGTCTCAAGTTTGTCAGTGAGTTACAGGGTATCTACCCCAAGCATGTGAAGACTTCCTTTGGTGAAATGGGCAGATAAGAACATTTTGTTCCAGTGGGCATGGAGGTAGCTAACGCAGGTGCCATGGAGCCCTTAGAACTTGGTTAGACACCAAAGACACCAAGGTCATACACTGCATCCCGAGCCATCGCCAGTCATCTTGACTGCTTTGTCTTGCCACTAGATTCAGATGACTCCGGAAGAGAGTGTAAGGCTGACTACTTCATGCAGCACTGCCCCACTTAAATCCAATTTATGCATGAGTCAAAAGACATCACCCATTTTACAATTTTTACCTACCTTAAAATCCTGTGGCAATAGACAAGTGACAAAGAAGCAGGTCTGGATGTGCTGAGAGCTCTAGTGACCACCCTGCACACTGGCAGCCCAGGCCACAGGGTCATCTTCTCACTGGACTAAAGCAGCAGTAGGATTTAGCACCCTCCTGGGACCCTGACCAGCTTTGTTTGCACTGCTCACCTCCTGGCAGGAGGAAGGGACTAGAAACAGTGCCCTAAAAGTTGTCTGCTTCGTCCAACCCTGGCCTACATGCTGTGGCAGGCAGGGATCCCACCCTGCAGTTGAAACACAAAAAAAAATTGTGAAGATGATTCCATTCACTATTGGTACAAGAAATGTGTACACGCTTCTGTACACCATGAAATCCAATAGACCTGAGAGACAAATAGTTCTTCCTGCAAGAGAACTCAGGAGGTAGTGCATTCCAAATAGCACCACTGTGTGAAACCAGGCTGACAAATGAAGGCCAGCTTACTGAAGTCGGAGCTGGATGCATATTTGTCTGTAGTGGCTGCAGCGATGGGGAGCACCATGGAGCTGACATAGGTTTTGCAATCAAAATTAATCTAGTCAACAAGCTCATATGCCTCCCAAAAAGAACGAACAACAGACTCACGACAGTTCAATTGCCCTTTGCATGAGAGAGAGAGCTACATCACCATCATCAGTGCATATGCTTCCACCATGATGCACCATAAAGAAGTCAAAGAAAAATTTTATGAAGACTTGAAGACCTTCATCATCAATGTACCATAAGAAGACAAGCTTATAATTCTGGGTGACTTTAATAACAGAGTAGGCACAAACTATTAAATATGGCAGGGAGTCCCTGGGAGTCAGAAACAACAGCAACAGTCACTTTCTATGGAAGACTTGTGCATCTCATGACCTTCTCATCACCAACACTGTCTCCTGTTTAGCTAAATGCAATAAAACTTTGTGGATGTTCCCTTACAGCAAACATTGCCTTTTAATAGACTATGTCATTGTAAGGAGAAAAGACAGAAATTGTGGAAGCTTTTAAATCTTGTGTGATTCTGACTGTGGTTCTATGATATTTGAATTGTTTCTTGCTGACTGCTTCCAATATTTTCTCCTTGACTTGGGAGCCCTGGAATTTAGATATAGTAGTCCTGGGAGTTTTCATTTTGGGATCTTTTTCAGAAGATGATTGGTGGATTCTTTCAGTGTCTATTTTACTCTCTGAATCTAAGATATCAGGGCAGTTTTCTTTGACAATTTGTTGAAATATGATGTCTAATCTCTCTTTTATCATGATTTTCTGGTAGACCAATAATCCTTAAATTAACTCTCCTAGATCTATTTTCCAGGTCAGTTGTTTTTCTGACAAAGTATTTCATATTTTCTTCTAGTTTTTTCATGTTTTTCATTTTCTTTTATAGTTTATTGATTTCTCATGGAATCATTAGCTTCCACTTGCCCAATTCTAATTTTTAAGGAATCATTTACTTCAGTGAGCTTTTGTATTTACTTTTCCATTTGGCCTACTCTGCTTTTTTAAAGAGTTCTTTTCTTTGCTGAATTTTTGTACCTCTCTTACTATTTGGCCATTTCAGTTTTTAAGGTGTTATTTTCTTTTTTTCTTTTTGTATTTTTGGAGGGGGGAAGGCAGGGCAATAGGGGTTAAGTGACTTGCCCAAGGTCACACAGCTAGTAAATGTTAATTGTCTGATGCTGGATTTGAACTCAGGTCCTCCTGACTCCATGGCTGGTGCTTTATTCACTGCATCACTTAGATGCTACAAAGGTGTTATTTTCTTCAGTATTTTTTGTACCTTTTTTTAAAACAAACTTGTTAATTCACTTTTTGTAATTTTCTTACATCACTCTAAATTTCTTCTTCCAATTTTTCCTCTACCACTCTTCTCTCTTTAAGTCTTCCAGGAATTCTTGTTGGGCTTAGAGCCAATTAGCATTTTTCATTAATGCTTTCCTTGTAGCTGTTATCATATTACTATTTTCTTTTGAGGTTGTGTCTCTGACACCGTAATAGATTTTTATTGTCGAGTTCTTTTTTTGTTGTTTGCTCATTTTCCCAGCTTATTTCTTCACTTTGAACTTTATGTTAAAGTTGCACTCCACTCACCTAGGGTTGAGGAGGCACTGTTTCAAGCTTCAGACTTTTTTGTGCTGCTGTTTCTAGTTAGTTCTAGGAGTCTACACGTTTTTGATGCTTTCAAGCTTTGATGCTTTTGGTGTGATCTGAAAAGAGTTGTGGTCACTGCTCTCCTGGTCTTCACTCCAGTCTTCACCCAAGAAAGACTCCTGTTCCCCTAAAGTTACAAGTACTAGCATTCCTCTTAACTCTGGAACAGTAACAAGAGCTTCTTTATGCTTGGAGCTGTGATTCACAACAGCATATGGGCACTAGAGTTGCCAGTCAGCAACAACTGCACCTAATGAAAGCAAAAGTTCCTCATAATCTCTTTCTGAACCTTTGGCCAACCCTCTTACCATCTCTGAGTTGAGAGCTCCTAAAGCTACATCTGCTCCTGCTATTGCTGCTGGGATGTGTGTGAGTTCTGGATAGACCTTTACCCTGGTGTCACAGACCTCTCTTGCCAACTTCCAAAGGTATCATATACTGGAAAAATGTCTCATGCTGATCTTTTGTTGGCTCTACCGCTCCACAATTTGATTTGAGACATCATTTTAAAGTTATTTAAAGGAAAAATTTGAGAGTACAGCTGCATTGCTGCCTCTAATCCATCATCTTGGCCCTACCTCTGAATATGATATCTTTTATTTGAAGGTAATTGTTCTAGCTTCCACCCTTAAATGCTCTTTTCTAAAATAGGGACCATGTGGGTTTAGTAAAGTAATGTTTTATTCCTTCCATGTAAGTACAGAGCAGATCCTCACTCAAAGTAGTATAAACATAATTTTAAATGATCAAAAATAGAATATTCCAGTTAAGTAAAATGGCCATATAACATCTGGCACATAGAAATTTAATAAACACCTATCAACTAATATCTGTAGGCACATATCCTATGCTGCCTAACCTTAAATAAATGAGAAATTTCTTTATTCTTTGCTCTAAGTGTCAAGTTACCTATCTCCTACTCTATACCACTTTCCCATTCAGTGGCTTCTTTTCAGTAAAAGAAGTCTATAATAAAATACGCCATGAGATTTGCACTTTTACATATATATATATATATATATATATATGTGTGTGTGTGTGTGTGTGTGTATATATATATGTGTGTATATATATATATATATATATATATATATATATTATCCCTATTTAATCACTGACTCTTCGAGACTAAAACTATTCCTTTCTCTGATCTCCTTTCCCTTCTTTTTCTTATCTGGATATCATGCCTTTTCTCAGTTTTCATTATTCTTGACCCTTTTGTGGCTTTTGACACTATTGACTGCACCATCCTTCTAGAAACTCTCTTTTGCGAAATCTCATGACCCTGCTCTTTTCTTACTTCTCCTCCTACCTATTGGCTTTCACTTCTCAGTCTCCCTTTCTGTGTTTTACGTCCCACACTCCTTGGATGTATCCTAGAACTCTTCTAGTCCCTTTCCTCTTTTCCCTCTACATCCTTATCCTTGGTTATCTCATCATCCCAACTCTCATCTCTATGCAAAGAACACTTAAATCTGCACATTCAACTCTGGTCTTACTTATGAACTCAAGACCTGTATCATCAAATGCCTACTAGACTTCTCCAAATGAATGCCTCATAAGCTTCTCAAATGCAACCTGTCCAAAACATTATCTTTACACCCCTCCTCTCAAAACCTTTACTTCTTAAATCCCATATTTCTGTTGAGAACACCATTATCCTTTCAGTCACCCAGATTCACCATCTCAGAGTCATTCTTGCCTCATCACTTTCACTCACCCCTCAGTCCTCATGTCCAATCAGCTGCCAAGTCTTGTCATCTGTACTATTCTCTCCATTCACATTTCACTACTCTAAATTAGGTTCTAATTACCTCTTGGTTGGCCAACTGCAATGGCCTCTCAACTGGCTTCTCTGACTCAAGTCTTTTCTTGTTATGTTTTCTGCAGCCAACAAAAATAAATCTAATCTTTCTTCCACAAGATAGTATAAATCATTCAAGATGTAGCCTGATTAAGATGGAACCCATACATCATTGTATTTCTATTAAGACAGCTTAAAATTGCACTGCTCTTTTTTTGGCTGCCACATCATACTCTTGTTGACTCATACTGAGTTTGTGGTCCACAAAGACTCCCAGGTCTTTTTCAAGTGAATATTTTACTAACAATATCAACCCTCTTATTGTACTTATACAATTGAATTTTGACCAAAGTGGAGGACTTTACATTTATCCCTATTCAATTGCATTTAATTTTCCCATTTTAACTTTGTTTATACAGATTTTTTTTCTTTGTATGAAAACACTCTCAAAGGAAGTACAGAATTTGAGAACTAACAGGATCACAAAGATAATCTAGTCTTATCATTTTATTCTACAGAATGAGAAACTTGGACCTACAGAGATGAATAGGTTTACCCAAGATCATATAAAAAGTTAAGGACAGGGGTCAGCTGGGTGGTGTAGTGAATAGAGCACGGGCCCTGGAGCCAGGAGGACCTGAGTTCAAATGTGGCCTCAGACACTTGACAAAATTACTAGCCATGTGAATTTGGGCAAGTCACTTAACCCCAATTGCCCTCCAAAAAGCAAAAAAAAAAGTTAAGGACAAATGTGGTGAATATTTTTTCAGATTCTATAAAGTATCCAGAACTCAAAGGAAAATGTCCTATATGAATATATCAAAACAATATTCAGTGATATCTCACTTATCCAAATTCATTAGAAAGTGAATTACTCTACAAAAGTTAATTTCCCAGACAAACTAAAACTTATCCCTTTAATCACCAAAGGCAAGCTTTTGGGAAAATAACTGCTTGAAATGTCATGCCTAAACCAAGTTCTCCTTTCTTACCTCAAAATAGTGAGAAATGTGAAAGAAATAAAGTGAAAGTGAAAGAAAAATGAAGTGAAAAAATAGACTAAATGAAAGAATTAATCTCAAAGAAAACCTCACAGAAAAAAGAGCAAGCAGACTGAAAAGATTAGCAAATATAAAAAAGTCACCCCAATAAAATTGATAAATATTATGGGATAAAAGAAGTAAAGATAAGGCTCGCAGAAGTATTAACCTGTAGCAACAACAACTCACACCCCCCAAATAGTCCTGGGACTACTTTAAGAACTTGACTGGTTTATAAAGTTAGTGAAAGAATAGAAAGAAATAAGCTCAGAAATTAGAACTATTAAGCAATTTTAAAAAGACAAGAACAAATTATGTAGGATAAATGGTGAAAAATCTCACTAAAGTAGTAGATATTCTGGGAAAAAATTCTGAATCAAGACATAAAAATGCAAAGTTGGAACTAAGAATATAAGAAGAATATCAAAAGACAGAAGATGAAGAACAACAACAGCAACATCTGAGGTCTTCCTAATTGAAACAAAATTATGTTGAAGACAGAACATAGTGAGATGATTTAAGAATACCTAGCCTCCAGGGCAGGAAAGATGAAACAAAAAACAAACCAATAAAATGTCTCAAGAATTAATATAGAAATTGCCTCCAAGTACTGGGAACATAAGACAAAGGACAGATTGATAGAACCTCATGTAAGTTATGAGAGAAGAATCCTAATTTTTATCACTTTCAGAAATATAATTGACAAATTCCATGTTTCAACATTAAATGGGGGAAAAAAGACTGCAGGAAAACAGGAAGCATTCCTTCATAAACTAGGGAGAACAGGACTAATTGTGTATAATTATTCTTTGACTATGAAAAAAAAGAAAGTGTGAGATATAATTTAAACCAGAGAAAACTGGATTGAACCTCAAAATAACCTATTCTCCAAAGCTAAACTTTCCCATCAATGCAAAAGTTCGATTTTCAGTAAGAGAAGGCAATCCATCCAGTGTTGCATCAAATCTTATCCTCAGCTCCTCAAAATATCCCTGCATTATCATTCATACTTCTGGTCCTCTTTTAGGAATAAAATATTTCTTTACTTTTTAAGGATAATTTTCTTTGTGAACCCTTGATCCCACCCTCTACAGTTCCTTCAAGATCTTGGTCCAGCAATAATTCCTTCTACCTCATACAATTCCAATCTTTCTTGCTCTGCTGGCTCCTTGCCATCTTACTTAAAACATGGACATCTCTTCAGTCTTTAAAAAAAATCTTTTATTGACTCTTTGCTCCTTCCAGCTACTATCTCATCTCTCCTGTCTGTTTTAAATTTAAAAAAATGTTTTTGGGAAAAGTTATCCATATCTGTTGCTTTCACTTAGAACCTAATTTCTCTTCAGAAATTGCAAATTAGTTTACATCTACCACTCTAATAAAACTGTAGAGTAGTGATGACTCACAGGTCATCCATTCCAACATGCTTTTATTCAGTGCTCAGTCTCTTTGGTCTCTGTAGTATCTGACATTGATAACTCTCCACTCCTAGATACCATCTTCTCCCATAGCTTGAGATATAATAGTTATGTTTTTCCTCCTACTTATCCCCAAAATTCAATCCTCTTTATGGACCCTTCACCCCACCCTCTGTATTCTCCTTTGGGATCATGTCCCTGCAATAATTCTCTCTACTTCAAACAACTTTAATCTCTCCCTCTCTACTTGCTCCTCACCATCAGACTTAAAGCATGTTCATTTCTTTAATCATTAAAAAAAACTTGCTTTGACTTCTCGAGAGACACCTTTACCTGGAGGTACCACTGACATCCCAAACCCAATAAGTACTAACACATGCTCTTCTTTTATGATTTCCTTCATTACTTCTATCAGAGCACCAGCATTCATCCAGCCTCGAATGTTTAACCCCTTGACTCTTCTCTCCCTCACGTCACTGAATCAGTTACTAAGTCTTGTCCATTCTACTCCTGCAGTATCTCCAAAATTCGTAATATCTCCCAAATTCCTACTCCCTAACTAAGTATAGAGTATAGGTCTTCATTAGCATCCATTAGTACTATAGCAATAACTTCCTGGCAGGTATTCTCACCTCTGCTCTGCTCCTCCTCCCACCATTCTTCACATGGTTTCCAGAATGATCTTCATTATTTATAAAACTGACCAATATTACTTTTCCTCAAAACCTTTCAATGGTTCTCTAATGTCTACTGAGTAAAATTCAAATTCTTTTGCCTGAAATTAATGGCTTCTATAATCTGGGACTACCCTGTCTTACAACTGAATACTTCTCCCTTTCACATACATTGTGTACCAGACAACCTAAGGTATTTACTGTCCTTTATACATACTTCATACTTTCCCAACTCTAAACTTTTGTTCATGATATTTTCTGTTTGTGAAATTTCCTTTCTATCTCATTATTATTCTTTAATTCTTTCTACGCATTATTTGATAATGTGACTTAGAATGGATCTTTGAATCTTCTCATTCAATCCCCTTATTTTATAGATGAGGAAGCTGAGACCCCCAAAGATTAAGGGGCTTGCCCCAAATCACATAAATTATAAGAAGAGTTGAGATTTGAACTCAAGTACTTTGCCTTCAAATTAGAGAGTACTCCTATCCTTAAATGTTACCCGCTTCAAGAAGCCTTCACTGATCCTTTCAACTATTAGTGACCTCATACATCAAACTTTTTACATGTCTCATACACTTATCATGTGTCTTATAATTATTTATACATGTCATATTTCCCTACTATACTATAAGCTCCATGAGCACAAGGACTAGGCTTTATATCTCTTCCAGAAACTAAACCAATCTTCTGCATACAAGAGGTACATGATGAATGTTGATTTGAATTGAACTGAATTTGACTGGATAAGATGGAGTATGCTATGGAGTAAGAACCTCTAAAGGAGACTTTTTCCCAGCTCATATCTTTCCCACAGAAGAGTTTTCTTTTAAATCACTGGGATGAATTGTATATACACTCTAGGCCTTCTTTCACTCACTCTAGACTTCCCTACATGTTCCTTTGCTAACACCAGTAGAGAGAACATAATATTACCAGATCAGGTGATATTATTGGACCAACAGACAGATGATATCAGAGGTTATTATTATTCATAATATGTGTAACATATAATATAATGTATAATGATAATGACAACAGCAACAAACCATACCTCCAAATATCAAACATGAGATAGTGGAAATCACCAGAACCCTCTCTGTAGGATGAGTCAAAAGACCCTTTGGGGAACTGCTTCTTACAACTACAATCCTCTTTTAGCCAGTTGGTTTTCCCCATACCAGCTATCAACCAACTATACACAAGATCTGCTGTCAGAGAACTTGGTACTAAATCTTAGTAAAATTCAGGAACGAATTATTAAAGTGATCATTTGAAATAGAAACAGTAATTATTGCATGTCAACATGAGGACCCTCGGAGCAAGAGAGCACCTCAACGCTAGAGATGCAGAATGAGACACATTCTCAGACATGACCAATGCATGAATTTGTTTTTTTCTTGACTATACTTAGATATTGTAAGGGAAGGATTATTTTAGGTAAGGGGAGAAGAGAAAGGAGTAGAGAGGCAGAGATAATTATGCAGGAAAAAGAAAGAAAAGGATATCAATGAAGTATTGAAAAATACAGAGAAAACAAGGAATATTAAAAAGGGGCACAGACAAGCAAGTTAGTATTGATATTACTAAATTTAATATATACTTTAAAATAATAATAATAACAATGTTAAAAGTTAACATTCGTATAGTGTTTAATATATGCCAGGAACTATGCTAAGACTGTAAAAGTATCATCTCATTTTATCCTCACAACAACCCTGTGTTATTATGTTTCACATAACAGGCATGTGCTGTTATTATTTCCATTTATAGTTGAAGAAACTGAGGCAAGCAAAGGTTAAATGATTTGCCCAGAGTCACATAACTAGTAAGTGTCTGAGGCTGTATTTGAAATCAGTTCTTCCTGACTCAAGGCTCAACATTATATCCATTATACTACCTTGTTAAAAAAAAACAAATTGTACATAATAAAGCCATAACTTCATATGCAATCTTCTTGTTCTGCCTTTCTTTGCATGTGGAAATGTTTATTTGTTAATAATTGTCAAATTTATAGTAATTTTTAAAAATAAGCTTAACATATGCATCAAAAGTGCATAATATTCACAATTTCATATATAACATATGAAAATATTCTTCTTTGTTAATGTTTGTCAAGTTCATAATAAAAACAAGATAATATATTAAAGAGTGCAAAGTCTTGAACTGAGAAGCAGATTTTACTGGCCAAAAATGACAGATGACTATGAAAAATGTTAAATTTATGCTCAGCATATTCAAAAGAAAGTACTACCAATCCATATTGCATCCCAGAGAATATTAAGCATCAGCCAACCTTTGGCTCTTGTGTTCCCTGACTTTCTGTCAATGAATAGTGACTGACAATTTTCCCCAATTATACCCAGCTAGGAGCCATAAATATACAGCAGTTGCTAAGATGTTATAGGAAAAATATTTCTCAATGTGTGACTTTCCTGATAGGATCTATTCTGAGTATCATAGAAACCAGACTCTGGTTCTTTATGAAAGCCAAGATGACAGAGTAAAGTCAGGAACTTTACCTGAGCTGTCCCAAATTCCCGTCAAAACACCTTTTAAAGCATGCCTCACAGTGAAATTTGAAGCAATAGTCAACAAAAGGATGGGCTGAAACAACTTTCCAGCCCAAGACAACTTAGAAGGTCTGCAGGAAAAATCTGTTTCTTGGAGTGAGAGTAGAGGACAGTCCAGTGCAGTTCCAGCAAGCTAGCGCTGGCCTTGAGGGTACCTGAATCAGTAGCAGGGGCTTCCAGAGCTCTCAGTCGATCAGCTCATAGACAGTAAGGGGGTCAGGAAACTGGTCAGAAGAAGATTATAAAGGACCCTTCACTGGCATTGGTTACAGAACTCTGTTGCATTGCCTTTATGTGGATCTGGGTTGCAATCTTGAGTCTCAGTCCCAGCATGAGGAAGAGCATTACTTTACCACGACTTTGCAGACACAGGGGAGTGGAGACCCTAGTCATAGTTCCAGGGTAGAAAAGAGTGCTTATGGTCACTCACAGACAAGAGCACAGGCTTAGATCAAACCCTTTGGAAGAACTAAAAACTTACAGACCCCCAAAATTAGCTCTGAAAACAGCAACATGAAAAATAGTGCCCCTCCACCATGAGAGCAGAGTCCAACTTTAACATCAAGTTAAAAATCAAGAAATTGGCTGGAAAAAAAGCAAACAAAAAAAAACCTAGATCATAGAAAATTACTATGGTGACAGGGAATATCAAGAAAGAAACTCAGATGAAGACATTGAAATCAAAACATCTACATTCAAAGCATCAAAGAAAAATATTAATTGATCTCATGCCCCAAAAGAATTTCTGAAAGAGTTCTAAGGATTTTAAAAATCAAATAAGAGAGGTAGAAGAAAAATTGGGAAAAGAAATTAAAAATTACACAAAAAAGAGTCAACAGCTTGGTAAAGGAGGCACAAAAGTACTGAAGAAAATAACACCTTAAAAAACAGAATAGGACAAATGGCAAAAGAGGAACAAAAGTCTAATGAAAGCAAGTATGCAGAATTGGCTAAATGGAAAAGGAGGTACAAAAGTTTAATGAAAAAAATAATCCCTTAAAATTAGAATTGGGCAAATGGAAGCCAATGACTCCATAAGACATCAGGAAATAATAAGACAAAATTAAAAGAAAATGTGAAATATCTCATTGGAAAAACAACTGACCTGGAAAATAGATCCAGGAGAGAGATTAGGAACTAATATACTACCAGAAAGTCAGAATCAAAAAAGGAGCCTGGACATCATATTTCAAGAAATTATCAAAGAAAGAAACAATTCAAAAATTGTGGAACCACAGTCAGTATAACACAAGATTTAGCAGCTTCTACATTAGAGATGTAGGATAGGATAGGAAGGTTTAGAATATGATATTCCAGAGGGCAAAGGAGCTAGAATTACAATCAAGAATCATCAGGGGGAAAATGCATATTTAATGAAATAAAGAATCTCCAAGCATTCCTAATGAAAAAACCAGAGTTAAATAGAAAAACTGATTTTCAAATACAAGATTCAAGAGAAGCATAAAAAGGTAAACAGGAGAGAGAAATCCTACGGGATTCAATGAAGTTAAACTGTTTACACTCCTACATGAGAAGATGACACTTGTAACTCATAAGAGTTTTCTCATTCTTAGGGCAGTTAGAAGGAGCATACATGGACAGAGGGCATGGATGTGTATTGAATATGATGGGATGATGTCTAAAAAAATAAAATTAAATTAAGGAGTGAGAATAAAGAATGCATTTGGAGAAGGGAGAGGTAGAATGTTGTACATTTTCTCAAAAGAGGCATGGGATTCCAGGAGCCAAGGTGATGGAGTAAAAGCAGGGACTTGCTTGAGCTCTCCCCCAAACCCCTCCAAATACCTGTAAAAATGACTCTAAACAAATTCTAGAGTTTCAGAACCCACAAAATGACAGAGTGAAACACATCTCCAGTCCAAGAAAGCCTGGAAGGTCCACGGGAAGGGTATATTACACTAGACTGGGAGTGGAGTGCAGTCTAGTGTGGAATAGATGTGGCCAGAACAGGCCTCAGGGGACTGAATCGCTGGCAGCTGCGGCAGTTTCCAACTCACAAACACCTAGGACAGCATGGAAGGTCAGTGGGGGAACTCTGTGGGATGTAGGTGAAAGAGGAGTGCAGTCTGGCACCAGTCCAAACCCTGGGATGGTGGAGGTGGTGGCTGTGGTAGTAGCAGCTGTAGTAGTAGTAGCAGCAGCAGCTACTGCTGATTCTGGAGCTCTGGGCCCACAGACAGTAGGGGATCGAGTGACTGATACAAAACCCCTGAAGCCTAGGACAGTACACCCACCCCTACACCCACCCCACTGGAAGCAGAGTTCTACCTTGACAAAGAGCTAGAAAGTCAAGTATTTGACTGGGAAGATGAGCAAACTGTAAAAAAAATTCAGACTATAGAATCTTACTTTGGTGACAAAGAAGATCAAAACATACAACCAGAAGAAGACAGCAAAGTTAAAGCTCCTACGTCAAAAGCCTCCAAAAATAATATAAATTGGTCACAGGCCATGGAAGAGCTCAAAAAGGATTCTGAAAATCAAGTAAGAGAAGTAGAGGAAAAATTGGGAAAAGAAATGAGAGTGATTCAAGAAAATCATGAAAAAATGAATCAGCAACTTGCTAAAGGAGATCCCAAAATATTGAAGAAAACAGCACCTTAAAAAATAGACTAACGCAAATGGCAAAAGAGATCCAAAAAACCAGTGAGGAGAAGAATGCCTTAAAAAGCAGAATTGGCCAAATAGAGAAGAAGGTTCAAAAGCTCACTGAAGAAAACAACTCCTTCAAAATTAGAATGGAGCAAATGGAAGCTAATGACTTTATGAGAAGTCAAGAAATTACAAAACAGAACCAAAAGAATGAAAAAATAAAAGACAATGTGAAATATCTCATTGGAAAAACCATTGACCTGGAAAATAGTTTTGGGAGAAATAATTTTAAAATTATAGCACTACCTGAACACCATGAGCAAAAAAAAGAACCTAGACATCATCTTTCAAGAAATTATCAAGGAAAACTGCCCTGATATTCTAGAACCAGAGGGTGAAATGGAAATTGTAAGAACCCACCAATCACCTCTTGAAAGAGATCCCAAAAGGAAAATTCCAAGGAATATTGTAGCCAAATTCCAGAGTTCCCAGGTTAAGGAGAAAATATTGCAAGCAGCCAGAAAGAAACAATTCAAATACTGTGGAAATACACTCAGGATAATAGCAGCTTCTACATTAGGGGATCGAAGGGCTTGGAATATGATATTCTGGAGGTCAGAGGAGGTAGGATTAAAACTAAGAATCACCTACCCAGCAAAACATTATAATACTTCAGGGGGAAAATAGACATTCAATGAAATAGAGGACTTTCAAACATTCTTGATGAAAAGACTAGAGTTGAATAGAAAATTTGACTTTCAGATATAAGAATCAAGAGAAGTATAACAAGGTAAACAGGAAAGAGAAATCATAAGGGACTTATTAAAGTTGAGCTGTTTACATTCCCACATGGAAAGATGATATTTATAAATCATGAGACCTTTCTCAGTATTAGGGTAGTTGGTGGAAATAGACAGACAGAAAGAGATAGATAGATAGATGGACAGATGGCACAGGGTGAGTTAAATATAAAGGGAAGATATCTAAATAATAAAATTAAGGGGTGAGAGAGGAATATATTGGGAGAAGGAGAAAGAGAGATAGAATGGGGGTAAATTATGTCACCTAAAAGAGGGAAGAAAAATGTTTCACAATGGAGGGGAAGAGTGGAGAGGTGAGAGTGAATGAATGAACCTTACTCTCATCAGATTTGGCTCAAGGAGGGATTAATATACACACTCAATTGGGTATTTTACCTGACAAGAAAGTAAGGGGGAAGGGGATAAAGGGGGTGGAGAATATGATAGAAGGGAAGGTAGATTGGGGCAGAAGGATAGTCAGAAGCAAACACTTTTGAAAAGGGATAAGGTTAAAGGAGAAAATAGAATAAGTGGAGGGCAGGATAGGATGGAGGGAAATACAGTTAGTCTTTCACAACATGACCATCATGGAAGTGTTTTGTATAACTACACATCTATAATCTATATTGAATTGTTTGCCTTCTCAATGAGGTGGGTAGGGAGGGAAGAAGGGGGAGAATTTGGAGCTCAAATTTTTAAAAACAAATATTTAAAAATACTTTTTACATGCAACTGGGAAATAAGATATACATGTAAAGTGGTATAGAAATCTATCTTTCCCTACAAGAAAGTAAGGGGGAAGGGAATAAGAGGGGGGGTGATAGAAGGGAGGGCAGACTGGGAGAAGGGGTAATCAGAATGCATGCCATCTTGCGGTGGGGTTGAGGGGAGAGAGGGGAGAAAATTTGGAATTCAAAATGTTGTGGAAATTAATGTTAAAAACTAAAAATTAATTAATTAATTTAAAATCCCACAATAAAATAAAAGAATAATAAAAAAGAGGCATGGATAAACTTTTATGGTGGAGGGAATGTTAAGGAGGTGGGGAAGGAACACTTGAACCTTACTTACTCTTATTAAAATTGACTCAAAGAGAGAATTACATACACACTAAGTTAGGTATAGAAATCTATCTTACTCTACAGAGAAGTAGGAGCAGAAAGAAATAAAGGAAGGGGGTGCTGATAGAAGGGAGTGAAGATTGGGGGAGGCAGTAATAAGAAACAAGATACTTTTGAAGATGAACAGGATTAAAGGACAGAGAAAAGGATAAATGATAAATAGGAAGGAAGGAAACAGTAATGATTATGAAAGAATTTATAGCAAATTTCTCTGATAAAGACCTGTTTCTCAAAAATATAGAGAACTGAGTCAAATTTACAAGAATACTAGTTATTCCCCAATTGATAGATTGTCAAAAAATATAAATAGGTAGTTTTCTGAAAAAGAAATCAAAAGTATCTATAGCCATATGAAAAAATGCCCTAAATCACTATCAATTAAAGAGATGCACATTAAAACAACTCTGAGGCACCACCTCATACTTAATCAAATTAGTTAATATGACAGAAGAAGAAAGTGACAAATGTTGGAGAGAATGTGGGAAAATTGGGACACTGAATCACTGACAGAGGTGTGAACTGATCCAACCATTCTGGAGAGCAATTTGTCCAAAGGGCTATAAAATTGCATATTCTGACCCAGCAATACCACTAATAGACCTATATTCCAAAGAGATTACAAAAAGAAAGGGACCAATATGTACAAGAATAGCAGCTCTTTCTGTGGTGGAGAATTGAACATTGAGGGGATGCCCATCATTTTGGAAATGGTTGAACAAGTAGTGGCATATGATTGTGACGGAATACTATTATGCTATAAGAAATGATGAGCAGGATGCTTTCAGAAAAACCTGGAAAGACTTACATGAACTGAAGCAAAGCAAAGTGAGCAGAACCAGGGGAATAGTGTACACAGTAACAGCAATATTGTAACAGGTATGAATGACTGAGTTATTCTCATCAAGACAATGATCCAAGGTAATTCTGAAGGATTTGTGATGAAAAATTCTATCCATCTCCAGAGAAAGAGCTGATGGAGTCTGAATGCAGATGGAAGCATACTTTTTTTAACTTTATTTTTCTTCATTTTTTCATAGCCTGTGTTTTCTTCCACAATGACTAATATGGAAATAGGTTTTGCATACCACACATATCTAATAGCTTAGATCAAATTGCCTGCCTTCTCAATTGAGGGGAGGGGAGGACGGTAGGGAGAAAATCTGGAAATCAAAATTTTAAATAATGAATAGCTAAAAATGTTTTTACATGTAATTGGAAAAAATAAAATTTAAAGAAAAAGAAAGAAAGAAAGTGAATAGCAGTACCCTAGGCCAGGATATCAGCTGAACCTGAAGCTGGGGCACAGTAACTACAGCCAAGTAGGGAAATAAGTATCTGTCAGAATGGGAACAGTATGTGAAGCAGTAGCCAGTGGAACCTGGGAATCCATGGCTGGCAGGAGCAGTGTGAAGACATCACTAGACTTGCGTCAAGAGAATATGGGTTGCCCCTTTTCACATGTGCTTTGGCCACATGTTGGCATAGTCCAGGTTTGACTCAGTCTTGTCTCTTGGTTCAATGAAATGAAATGCCCATAGTACAAGAAATGGAAAACAAAAGGTTTGCTTAAAGGATATTCACCAGGAATACAGTACTTGTCTCAGATAGATGAACACACATACACACACATACCACACACCATGTCCACACAAGAAAGCATCAGTAGGGCAAGGTGTGGCAACTAGCATGGTACAGTCATGGGGTGGACAGGACATCCAAGTCTGAAGCAGCTGGTTTCTTTTATAATTTTAGACAACCAGAAAGCCATGTCAATGGCCAAAGTTTAGCCCCTGAAACAATCAAATCTCATGGACAATTTCAATTCTTTTTAATATTTATTTTAATATTTTTTAAATTTTGATTTCCAAATTCTCTCCCTCCCTCCTACACTTCCCCCACCCACTAAGGAGGAAAACAATATGATATCAATTATACCTGTGGAATCATTCAAAATATATTTCCACATTAGCCATATTGTAAAAGAAAAGCAGGTAGATGGTTCAGTAGAGCACTGGGCTTGGAATTAGGAAGACTCATGTTCATGAGTTCAAATTCAGCCTCAGACACTTTCTAGCAGTGTGACCCCAGGCAAGTTATTTAACCCTGTTGACCTCAGTTTCCTCCTCTATAAAGTGAGCTGGAGGTGGTAAATGGTAAACTACTTTAGTATCTTTGCCAAGAAAATCCCAAATGGGATCATGAAGAGTCAAACATGACTGAAACAGCTGAACAACAACAAAAGAAAAGCAAGAAAAATAAAGAAAGTGAGAAAATTACACTGCAATTTGCACTCAGATTTCATCAGTTCTCTCTCTGGAAATAGATAGCATTTTTCATCATGAATACTTTAGAGATGTCTTGGATCATTGTATTGATCAGAGTAATAAGTCTTTCATAGTTGATCATCATTACAAAATTGCTATTACTGTGTGCAGTGATTTCCTGGTTCTGCTCACTTCACTGTTCATATGTGCCTTCCCATTTTTTTCTGAAACCATCCCGCTCATCATTTTTTTACAGCATAGCAGTATTCCATCACAACCAAATACCACCACAACTTGTTCAGTCATTCCCCAATTGATGGGCATCCTCTCAGTTTCTGATTATTTGGCAGAACAATTTCAATACCTTTTAGGGGAAAACTAGTCTAACCTGCTTATTCCTCCAGGTGGGCTCTCTACCTGTGAACTCTGCGTGTGGCCATGTGATCTAGACTGCATCAACAGAAGCATCATGCTCAGAATAATGGAGGGCATCACTTCACTGTCAAACACAATGTTTTGTCACTGCTGTCGGGTTCTTGGTATCACTTCTTTGGAAGGAAAACTGAAAAGCTAAGATGGGTCCTGAGAGGCAACCACAAGAAATTGGAGAAGTTTAGCCTTTAGCCTGGGGTAATAACATTTTAGTGAGGGGTTGTAATAGTTCTATTTAATTAAATATTTTAAAGGTTGAAGTTAGAAAAAAAAATCAGACTTCGTTTGTTTTTGGGTTTTTTTTTTGTTTTTTTTTTGGTCCTAGAGGGCAGAACTGCTAGCAGTCACATACCTGTCAGGGGTAGGGAGGAACAAATGCCTTGTGCCAGTTTTTGTTCTTGTGTTATAAGTCACTATTTAATATCCCCATTTCATTTCAGGGGGCAGGAGGTTGTGGATTACAGGGAGATAGAGTTCAACTCAACATAAAAAAATACATTTGAAAATGTCCAAGAATAGAGTGGGTTGCAATGGACCAAAGTTAGGTCCCTTAGCTGAAGGTCCTCAAGCAGAGATTTGGTGACCATTTATCAGAGACTAATGGAAGGGACTCATAATTTGGATGAGAGTTGACTTACATGATGATATTAGCCGTTAACATTTATATTTTGCCTACTGTGTGTCAAGTACTATGCTAAGTGCTTACAATTATTATCTCATTTGATTCTCACAACAGCCTTGGGTGGTAAGTGCTATTATTATTCCTATTTTCCAGATGAGGTAACTGAGGCAAACAGAGGCTAAGTAACTTGCCCAAGGCCACACAGCTAGTAAGTGTCTGAGTCTGGATTTGAACTCTTAGCTTTCTGATTTCAGGCCCAGAGCTTTATCCACCATGCCACCTAGCTGCCCCTTGGAGGATCTCTGAGGTCCCTTCAAACTCTCCAATTCTCTGATTCTATAAGCACTGCCCACCATCTCACTAAGACCATTCTGTAATCCCTCTTTCAGATGGTCTTCAGATTCATCTGTCTTGGTATACATAGTTTTGTATCAGGAAGAGGACTTGGACAGAGCGGCTGAAATGAGTAGATTTGTACCTGTAGCTTGATATCAGCAGGAGCTTCTTGACATTCTGCTTGTGTCCTTTTTGGTTATTGTTCTATAAGGCATTACTTAACATTCCCAAGTCATCTCAGGTACTCCCTATCTAGAAAGTCAAGGGAGAAAAGATAAGTAATTTTTTTAGTTTATCAAATAGTAAATAATTTGCATTTTCACCTTAGGGCATGTGAACTAGGACATCCACACCAAATGAACTAATACTAATGATTATTCTTTTCCAACAACTTCTTCTCAGTGTTGCTAGCTCCATCTTATATGCAACCCAGGATTATTTGAATTCAGTCTGTCACCCAGAGGCCCTCCCTTTGGTGGTCAGGTTTCTAGGCTTCTCATAACTGGCTCCACTGTGCCCATAAGTCTATTGTGACCTCCTCAAGAGTTGTGCACCAAAGCAAGCTTAGCTCACCCAAAGTCACCTATACAGGTGTTTAGCATCATGTAAAATCCCTATACAGGCGCTTGTCTTGAAATCCCTTTTTGTCAGGGTTCTTATCTTCTTATGTGCCACAAGCCCTTGGGCCCTCAGATAAAGCCCATGCACCCCCTTCTCAGAAAAACAGGAAGAAAAAGCCTAATTTCAGTTAGAGGGTAGGAAAATAATGATGTGTTTTGTTTTTTCCATTCAAAGTCACAGAACCCCTAAAAACTCTCCACAGGTCCTTTGGAGGTTCATGAACCCCAGATTAAGAATCCTGCTTTATTGTGAATGCTATCTCACACCTCTCATGGCACCTGGCATCTGACTCGGCCAATTCTCACAGACCACGGAGGTCTGAAAGCCAAGACTTGGACCATGCTTTTCTTCTTTCCAGTTAAGAATTTCAAATTTGTGACATATGCATCTCCTTTACTTTGCTTTAGGTGCACAACTCTTAATTAGCAGCCTCTCATCATCCATAATGGTTCTTTCTGTTGCCCTTTGCAGACAGTGATATTCCAGACATATGCCTTTGTTCAGATGAGAAGCTCAGAATTACTGAATGCATTGTATAATTTTCTGAATGTAATCCAGTCTGCTCTTTTACTTTTATTCAATTCTGGACCCCATTCTCTATTTATCTTAAAAAGTCTAGAGAGAATTCTGGGAAAATGGTGGAGTAGGTCAGAAAGTTAGGTCCAAGCTCTCAAGATTTTCCTCCACAAAAGAGACAAAATAGCACCTTAGAGAAAACAAAGTGCAGGTAAAAATTGATAAGAATAGGGGCACAACAGGGGTCTTCCTGGGATAAATTGAGAAGATCAGAAGAAAAATCCCAGGATGAGGTTTGGTCCCTGTGAAGAGTAAACACCTCAGTCTAGGGTTCACTTTAACAGCAAGCAGCAAGCTCTGGGGTTGGTTGGTCTGGGAGGCTGCTTCAGCCCCAGACACAGGAGCATTTACCCCAAGTGGTGAGGGGAGTTGGGCATCTGAACAGGGGAAGATCGAGGGAACCTCTACGGACCAGGCATGTCAGACCCAGGTATGTTGCAAAGAGCAGCAGGAGTGAGAAGGAAAGAACACACACCCCATGAGTGCAGAAGCAGTGGGGTAGAAAGCCCCTGGCTGTGGGCACTTACAGGAGGTTGGAGGTTTGGCTTTTGTTCCAGGCTAGAGAGGAGAACTGAAGATCTGGGGCAAGAGGCACCAGCCTCCATACCTCAGAGCTAGAGGTAAATAAAAAATTGTGTTATCACCACAAAAAATGCACAGGCAAAGGAGAAAGAATCCAACCACAGAAAGCTATTATAGGAAAGAGAAGACCGGGATTCATCTTCAGAGGAGGATATTAAAGCAAAGAAACCTCCTTCTATCCCAAAAAGTAACATTAAAAATGGTCACCTGCCCAAAAAGAATTCATAGAAGATCTTTAAAAAGACTTAAAAATCAAATGATAAAGATGGAAGAAAAACTTAAAAAAAAAATAAGGGGCGGCCAGGTAGCACAGCGAGTAAGAGCACCGGCTTCAGTGTCAGAACGACCTGGAGATCGAATCCCAGGCTCAGACACTTAGCACCCACACAGAAACACCGGGCCGTGTAACCTTGAGCAAGTTACTTAACCCCAATTGCTTAGGGGTGGCCAGGTGGCTCAGCGAGTAAGAGCACCGGCTCCAGTGTTGGGACGACCTGGAGATCAAATCCCGGGCTCAGACACTCAGCACCACACCCAGAAGTAACTGGCCGTGTAACCTTGAGCAAGTTGCTTAACCCTGATTGCTTAATAAAAAAAAAAATTAAAAAAAAATAAGAACAATCCAAGAAAACAAGATTATGAAAGTCAACCGATTAGAAAAGGAGACCCAGATTCTTAAGGAAGAAAATGGCACCTTGAAAATTAGAATTGGGCAGGGCAAAGCCATTGAAATTATAAGAGATCAAGAAATAATTAAACTGTGAATAATGAAAAATACAAGAGAAAGTGAAATATCTTATAAAAAACAGCACATCTGGAGAATAGATCAAGAAGAGAAAACAGAAATAATCACACTAAGAGTTATGACCAAAAAAAGAATCTTGAAACAAGAATACAAGAAATAATTAAAGAAAATTGTCCTGAAGCATTAGAATGGGGGGAGGGGTGGTAGAAATAGAAAAAAATCCATCGATTACCAATTAAAAGAAATCATATGAGGAAAATTCATAGGAATATTATAGTCAAATTTTGAAACCCCCAGCTCAAGAATAAAATATTAAAAACAACAAGAACAAAACAATTTAAATATGATGGAGCCACGATTAGAATCACACAAGACCTAGCAGTAGGAACATTAAAGGACTATGGGTTTTGGAACACTATATATCAAAGAGCAAAAGAACTGGAGCTCCGGCCAAAAATATCATACCCGGCAAAGTTAAGCATAATCCTGAATGAAATAAAAGGGATATTTGATCAATATTCAGACTTCCAAGACTTTGTTAAAAAAAAAAAAACGACCCTGAACTTAATAGTAGATTTGATATACAAGAGCCAAGAGAAACATAAGGTACATACCAAAGACTGATTATAAAGGATTCAATAAGGACAGACAATTTACTTTTTATATATGTAAAAAGCAAACCATATGTCTAAGTTTCTTATTAATAATTGGGTAGCTCATAAGAAAGATTGGGGGTAGACCTGAGAATTATATGAACTTGAAAAGTAAAACCATTTAGGAACAGCTAAAAAGAATAATTTTATATAAATGAGGTGCAAGAGGAAGAATTCATACAGAGGAATTAGATGGGAGAGTTCTGGTAACCTATTTTCATTGGAATAGGTTTAAGAAGGAACAATACATATGTGGATTTAGAAGAGTATAAAAGTCTTCTAAATTCAGAAGAAATAAAGCAATAAGGATATAGGGAGGGGGAGAGGACAATGGAGGGATCTTGAGGGGGAGGGGGAGGGAATAGGCAAAAGGGGGCTATAGAAGGATGTTTAGATTTATGGGAAAGGGAGGAGAGGTGAGGGATCCTTGGAGGTAGATAGGCAAGTAATAGGAAGGCAAAGTAGCAGGTAGAAGTAAAGTAGAGGAAGCAGGAAGGATAGGAAATGAGATAAACACAAAAACAAAGATTAGGAGTAGAATATTTTGGTAAAGTATATGTCTATATATGTCTATGTATGTTATGTGTATGTATAGGTATATATCTATAGCTATAGAGAAATATATTTGCACTTAAAATTGTAGCCTTCAGGAGGGGGGGGGAGGGAAAAAAAGAACAAAGTAAAAAAGTGCACAACAAAGAACAAAAGAAAACTTACAAAGAAGCAAAGAAAAGATGGACAATTCTCAACACAACATGCATTATTTATGATACAGGCTTTCTGAAATGAAAATTTATTGTTACATATTATGAATCCTCTCCTATGTTCTGCTATGCACATGAAATGTTTTCCCCCTTTCTTACTTTGCATTTGTTTCAATACTTAAGTTTATGATATGTTTTTGTTTCTTTTCTCTATTCTGTATTTGTGTTCTGCTGTTTGAGTTTAAATTAAAAAAACTTCTGTTTTCTGGGAAAATCTCAGTGGTCCTACATATTAAAATATGGGTGCTCTCCAACATATTAAAATTGTCATCATCATCATCATCATCATCACCTGTTATTATTAAAATTCTTATTAAAATCCATGGACCTAGAATGTAATATGTATTCTAGATGGGTTTGGGGACAGAATGCAGTGTGACTACCACCTTCATATATCAGAAAGCTTTGTTTTTCTTACTTTCCCCCAAAAGCACATTAGATTTTTTTTTTTGGTTACCATACCACACCACTGATTCGTACTGACTTTGCAGTCTACAAAAATTATCCTTATCATTTTTAGACAAAATGCCTTATAACACTAAGGGTGGGATTGATTTGCTGAGTCAAGTTACCCTGACCTACTTAAGATATGTGAAAATGTCCTGATATCTTAACCATACAAACACACCAATCTCAAGCACAGTCTTTAGCTTCAAACAATTGAGCCATTATAGGCTTTAGACTAAGTGTGAAAAGAACAGGAATCACATTCAAGTAGACTGAGAAAACTTCTGTGTATGCTAAGGTTTGTCTGTAAAATATTAAACTAGTCGAGAATAGGAGTAATTCCAGAGATTGGAGCAAATGTGACATTCTAGGAAAATGCATGAGGAGGAACCACTTGGTGGGAGGAAGTGAAAGAGAGACTTTAGCTTTGGCCTTGCTGTACGTCTCCTCCCTCACACTTTTGGCTAGAGGAGGACTTTGCAAAAGTCCCCAGTATGTACTTGCTGTCTTCTCCTCAGTGTCCTAGTGACACCTTCAGATCAGCTCTTGGAAATATCTGCAGTAGGAACCAAGGGTAGAATAGATGTAGATTCCTGGCTCCACTAAGACCTCAGAAAAGAAGCCAGACCATGCTCAATGAGCATAGTACATGGGGAAGTAAGGACAACAGTAGTACTTCCAGCAACCATAAGCTTAGAGTTAGCTTTTTATTACCTGTATTCTCTAAACTCAAACTTCCTTTCCCTGGGACTCTATTTACTGGTAGGAGAGTGGGCTTTTGGTGAGATGTTTTATTCTAATTATAACACCTTGTTTTTACTTTCTAAGAGCTACTTAAGGTTGGATGACTAAAGTGATACTTATACTATAATCATGGAGGAACACATTGGAAAGAGGGCTCAAGACAACAGCATTAGTGTGATGTATGTAACTTCTCAGAGGTACATCCAGAGACCTGAAAGGACTCAGTAGCCACAATCTGGGGACACAGCTCATCAGTATGAGTGGGGGGGATGGAATTAGCACCTGAGATCATGGAACCACACCTCCTCCATCTTGTAAAGTAGATTTTAGGAAGCCAATGTAAAATTTTACATTCAACCCAATAAATTACTTCATTTTCTTAGTCTATCAAGATTGTTTTCTGGATGCTGACTCCATCATCCCAGATGTAATTAGTCTTACCGAGATTATTTACACACCTCTGCTCAAAAATTCTCAGGAGCTTCCTTTATCCTTTAGGATAAAGTAGGAATTCCTTAGCCTGGCATTTAACATTCACTACCATCTGGCTTTTTCTCCTAATGTGTTTTCTCTTCATGAACTCTCTTTCCCAGCTGAGAGGAACAACTTAGCCACTCCTCCAGTCTGATATTCCCACCTCTATGCATTTTCATGAGTCATTCCCCATTACTGGAATGCAATCTCTCCCCATATATAACTGTCAGACCCCTTGTCTTCTCTCAAGGCTTGGTCAAGGGGCCTCTCCCCTGTGAAGCCTTCCCTTGTTCCTTCGATTGCTAGTGTTCTTTCACTTCTATTTTCTGTACTGTACTTATTCATAGATCAGGTAGGAAGGTGGTACAGTGGATAGAGCTCTAGGTCTAGAGACAGGAAGACCAGAGTTCAAATCTGGTTTTAGGTACTCACTATCTGTGTGACCTTGGATAAGTCACTTAACTTCTGTCCACCTCAGGTTTAGCAACTGTAAAATGGGAAGGATAGTTGGCAAACTCCCAGAATTCTTGTGAGGACCAAATTAGATAATATTTGTAAAATTCTTAACACAGTGCCTGGTATATAATAGGAACTTAATAAATGCTTATTTCTTTTCTTCCATTCATCAGAAATAACAGATTTTAGAGCTAGAAGAAACTTTAAAAATCGAACAAGTCCAAACCTCACAGTTTGCAGAATTAGAAACTGAGGCAACAGAGAATTGAAATGACTCGTAGACTCACATAGCTAGGAAGTCTGTGAAACAGGATTTGCACCCAGGCTTTCCTAAGTCCTAATTTACAAGTTCACTGTCTTATCCACTGCATCAGAGGTACCAGACTGTCCAGGGGCAACCCTTAGAACCAGATTAAAATATTTTGAAAAATTTCTGACAAAATAAATAAAACTACTATACAACATAGATAATGTTAATTTGTGGTTTTCTAAAGGATATGTTTCTATCACAATTTGAGACTGCTACATCACACTGATACTCAGATGCATCTACCTGTTGAACGTAAGATCCTGCAGTACAGAATGTTGTTTCATGTTGTCTTTGTAGCCTTAGCACATAGAACGCAATAGGCACTTAATAAATGTTTGCTAAATTTATATGAAAGAGATATGGTACCTGCCTTCATAAAACTTAGAATCAAATAACATTTTCATGTGATAATCTTCAAATAATTATAATAAAAATAATACATAATAAGAGTGTAAGACTGGCTTAAGTCAGTATTATATGAGTTCTGAGGGGAGAAAGGCAATTATTGATTGGAGGATAAAGAAAATCTTCCTAAAGAGGGACTCAATGGCATTGGAATTTAAATTATGGGTAGAAATTCAATAGATTGCAGTCTCTTGTAGATATGTCTAATTCTTTCTCCATTTTTTCCTGTGAAAACTAGCTATAGATAGTCAGTAAATATTTATAGATTCATTTATTCATTCATTCAACAAATATTGATTATTGCCACATGCAAGGCACATTACCAAATGGATTGATCATTGATTAATTTAGGGAACCATTCACCTTACTAGTGGATTCACTCACTACAAGGTTACAATGAAAACAAAACCTGCATTTATATTGTGATTCAGTTTGCCCAGCACAACACCTCTTCTACAAAGCGAAGTGAATTTTTTCTCACAAATATGGACTTTATATTATGGCAGTCTCTGTACGTGCTGTTCTCTTGGCTCTGCTCTCTTTACTCTTCATCACTTCAAACACATCTTCCTATGAATTCCTCAGATCCATTTCTTCTCAGAGCACAGTAATATTCCATTACATTCATGTACCACCACTTGTCCAATCAATCCTCAATCGTTTTCCCCCAGCTTTTTGTCTGGTTTTCTCATTTGTAACAACCTCACAGGGTTGTCATGTCACTTTGTAAACCTCGAAGTGCTATAAAAATGCAGTACATGATCCTGGGACCCCCAAGCTCTAGGCTGACCTAGCTTGAGTCTAATCCTGATCCAAAAGGGTCATTTTTACTTTAGGCTCATATACCCCCTAACTGGAATTTGCTCTAAGAGTCTCCAATGACACTTGTATTTAGGCTTACAAATACAATCAACAGGATCCATAAGATCTCATATAAACACTCAAGAATTTTTTTTTAATCCATAACAGATACAGAGTGGTCTTTATTTCACATGGAAGAAAATACAAAAGGCACAAAGGACTTAAGAGCTCATAAAGAGACATAGAAAACATTAAAAATATAGTAACCACAAACTCTTCTCAGAACAGAGTAAACTTGAAGTTGCCCATAGGATAGCACTTCAGCTGTGGAGTTCGTGCCCATAACTCATATGTGCTTCTGTCCCAACACAGCCATTAAAATTTCCTGGAGGGAGAAACGGAGAAATAATCTTTCCTCTCCTCCCCATTCCCACATCATGCTTTGGAAGAAAGGCATAAGGGAAAAGGCAAAAAGGAGAGTGGTTTGTTGACGATTCTTTATAGGCTAGTACTTGAGTGTGGTTTTTCTCACCAGAGTCCACCCTTTTCATCAGAGTTCAGGTAGCTAATTATCTTTTGGCAGCCCCAGTCACTGGAAATAAATCAGGAGTCCTCTTTTTCCTATCATGAAGTGTCAATGGATCTACCCATTCTCTGGGAGGAAAGAGGTATTTTCATTAAATTCATCTGGACCTCCTCTAATCAACACCTTTCCTTTCCCTCCCCTCCCCCACATACATGTTATTATTACCATCATTGGCTTTTAGAGGATATGATGAATGATATACATTATCACAGTTTTCTGCTTCATACTCTGCATACTATCTTCATTCCCTTTGCAAAGGCTACAGGTCATATACACTTGTCAAACAAGTCCAGAGATGTACAGAATTCACAGTTTGGGTGCCAAGAGCAATTATAACATCATCATCAGTAGCAAAAACACCAGTTTGAGTTTGCAATCAATGCAGAGGATTATCTGATCTATAAGGAAGCAGAAGAGATGGCTGCCTTCCCAATGCAGTCTGAGGAAAGATGCCTAACCTCCTACCTATCTCCACTCCTACCTAGCCAGAGATTCTTATTATTAGAATCACTCCTCTGCATTAAAGCAAAAAGAATGGAAGAGGAATTGAATTGCTTCCAGAAAGCCATTTTTTAAACGCCTATGTATTAGCTAGGAGAAGAAAAGGGAATCATGGGAACACAAAGGAGAAAACTGAGTGAAATGACCTGTCCAGAGTCATACAACCTCAGAGTTGGGGTTTGAATCCAAATCTTCTAAGACCAGTGCTATTTCATCTATGTCGTACCATCAAACTACCTCCCAGATGAAGGAAACAGTGAGAGTAAAGCAGTAAAAATGAGTGATGGGGGAAAGTTGAGTAGAGAAATTAGTTCAGTGTGTAGGAAACATAAAGTCTATTGGTGGGAAAATATTAACATCTTCATCCTTCAAAGCCTGCAATTTGACATTTTGTCATATGACTCAAGGAAAATAAAGAAATTTAACCATTTGTATGAGTCATCTTAGGAAACACCAGAAAGCAAACCTCCTGTTGGGATGTTCTAGAAGATTCATCTGGTTAGACTTGGGGGGGGGGGGATGTGGATGAGTCCCAGAGAACAAATGTTTCATTATGAATTACAGCCTGAACAAAAGCCAACAGGTGATTGCATTTAAGGAAATACAGATTTATATTTTTTTAGCATTTGTAAAAATGCTCTCATCACCGAAGTCTCTAAGGGCAGATAAACATTTCAAAAACAATACACTGGACCAAGAAGAGTAAAACCAGACTCCAGAAAAAATAACTTCAAATAAATTCAATCAGTGGGAACCTTAAGTTAAGTTACATCAACTCTCTGTGTATGTGTGTGTCCTCCACAGGGGATACAAACAGGCTGCAAGACAATAATGATGCCTTTGAAAAAAAAATCCTGTATGAAAGGCAACATTGAAGGCATGAGGGACCAGCAAAGGTGGTGGATGGGAACCAGAAACATCAGCTAGAAAATGTGAATGTTGTACTGGTAGCATTAAATACTACCCAAAAGAATTATTACTTCTTCCCAACCACTAGCTCCAAACCTTGTTGATTCTATTCCAGTCTTCTTTGCCACCTACTTTCTACTGGAAATTTGAACTCCTCTTCCCTCCAACCATCCTGAACTCTGATAGGTGAGCTAATTTAGCCTTGCCTTTCTCACAACCTAATCCCCACCTCATTTCTCAAAAGCAAGCTCTAAACCAAGCTATCTATATTCACCACATACTTTTTTAGCTCCCCTCTCTGTGTTCTATCTCCAAACAAAATGAAAGTTCCTTGAAGACAAGGCCTGTCTTGCTTGATAAATGCTCTCTGTCTCAGTCTCTGTCTCTGTCTCAATCTCTGTGTCTTTCTCTGTCTCAATCTCTGTGTCTTTCTCTGTCTCTGTCTGGGTCTGTCTGGGTTTCTCTCTCTCTCTCTCTCTCTCTCTCTCTCTCTCTCTCTCTCTCTCTCCTAGTCCTCCTGCTCCTCCTCCTCCCCTCTCCTCTCTATCCTCTTTCTCTCTCTTTCTCTGTCTCTCTAGCCTCCCCAATGCTCAGCAAATCCTCTTTTGAGGATTTATGGGAGGTTGTGGACAAGAATCCCATAAAATGAGAAGCACAAATGGGCTATAATTTACCTTGGAAATGGATATACCTATATCCATGAGATCATGGATCTAGGAATGTCAGACTGTATAAAAATATATACTGCACATGAAAACATCTCCATTATAATTATCAACACTTCAGCTAGTAGAGTCTAAGACCCCCTTTGAATTCAGGATCTGCTGAAATTTCAGCTTCTCTAAGAAGTCTCCCTGGAATAACTTGGAAAGAGGTAGATTTTTTTCCCTCTCTTCACCATACACTTCAAATTTCTCAACCTTGAAACCACTCCAAAACCCTGGAGTTAGTAAATATTATAGTCATGATAGTTCTTAATATTATTACTTGATTAGAATTTTTACACCTAAGGTCTCCAGTTCCTCTACACTTGTTCCCTCCTCAATGCCTTCCAATCTGGCTTTGGGCCCCACCATTCTACTGAACCTTCTTTCTCAAAGACTATCAAAGACCTCATAATTCTCTCATGTAATGGTATTTTTTCTAGTTCTCATCTTTCTTAACTTTTCTGTAGCATTTAATGATGTTGATCATTCCCTTCTTCTAAATAGTCTACCTCTAGTTGGCTAGTCCTGCCTCTAAATGCTTCTTTTTGGATTTCTTCATCTACCCCTTCTCCTGCCTCTGGTCCTATTTGCCAAGGTTCTATCCTCAGTCCCCTTTTCTTCATTCTTTACATTCTCTCCTTTAAAAATCTCCTAAACTCCCACAGTTTCAACAATCATGACTATGTAAACAACTTTTAAACTGATCTCCAGCTTTGATTTCTCTCCCAACCTTGAGATTGGCATTTCAAGCTGCTTATAGGACATTGATATGTCCTTTAGTACAACTCCCTATGAAGAATTTTCAGGGTAAATTATATTCAGTACATTCAGATCTATGAATAATTCAACATAAGCATTATAAATTGATAAGTACTACTGGCACAAGTAACATCTCAATTACATATACACATGCAGGTACTTTGAATATCATATACAATATCACATACAAATAGAATGGTACCTCTCTAATATTAGTGCATACAACAATGGGATGCATAGCACATAATTAATAACATATATGATGACAGTTTGGATATTAAATTAAGGACATGAGTCTCGTGATTTAAAACACACAGTATTACATCACCAAGTTATATACAGTATCCAAATATATACTTCACAGGTAGAAATATAGAAAGATACCATATGAATATAAAATAATGACTAGATAACATCATATAATAACATATGTAGCAAAGAAATATATTCAAATATTCAAATGGATTTAGGATCTCATTAGTTTGGAAGTCCCCTTCTATAATGATACAGATCATGGCCCATCCATGCTAACCCATTCCATGTGACTCTTGTCCACACTGTCCCATAATTCCCCCCTAGGGAGCCCCACAAATGCTCTGGAGGCCTTCCAAGATTTTCTCCTGACACTCTGTGAGTGCCAACAGAGTACTCAGGCTTTCCACTTGTCACCCCTTGCCCTCCTCTATGAGTAGCTCATGTTCTATTCCTCTTACACAAGTACTTGATGACTTCTTTTTATTCCTAATCATCTTTGAAGCTCCTTATTGTGGCACTTGTGTTTTCATTGTCCTCTGTGTGATATTCTTTCCTAATTCTTCAGAGATCATTTCATTCTATATGTTACCATCAAATATCAACACCACTGGAACATTTGTATCAAAAAGATTGACCTTTGCTCTCGTAGGAAGCTTTGCAGTTTTTCCAACCTCTATCCATATCATGTTCAGTTCCGGACCTAACTTCTATGTTCATCTGTCCTAGATATGCACAACAATGGACAAGTTCTATGGGCTGTCCATCCAAATACATGTTGTAATCTGGGCAATGGATGTTGCTTATCCATTTGACCTTTCAAGTATGAATGATCAGGCCAAATTGTTTTGTATGAGTGCAAGTCACTTCCAGGAGATTCTGCAATGTTCTGAGGCACAAGGCAATCAATATGATGCCATTCACAAAGAGGTGCAGCTGGATGATCTCACCATCCATAGGCCATCTCTCTTTAACCTGAATCTTGTTCTGGGTCTTCTCTATCACACTGGCAAAAAAAAATGGCAAACATGCATCTCCTTGTTTTAGGCCTTCCCATGTTCAGTATTCTAGGCCATTGAACATGGTTATTTCTACTGTTATATATTTCAAGGAATCTTGAATGAAACCATGCTAATTTTGTCCATTATGAATTTGTTATAGAATCTTGACTGAGCCTTCACTTCAGTAAAGCAATACTTCTAGACTTCCCTTATATAGTATCCTATGTATCACAGCAATTTTTCTAAACCTTTCAATACTTCCTCAAATTTCCTATAGTACCCCCTCTCTTTACTTTCTCAACTAAGGACTTAATTTCATCTTTCACTGAAAAAATTGAAGGCATTGACCAAGAATTTCCTTTTTTCCTCTTTGTCTTCTCATATCACTCAGACATTTTCCTCTATTGTCTCCTCCTTCACTCCTGTTTTACATGAAAAAGTGGTTCTTTTCCTTGATACTGTCATAACCTTGATTCTATCCCTTAATGTCTTCTCTAGCAGAATTCCCCCACTATTATCCCAACTCTTTCTCTAATCTTCAATCTCTCCTAATCAATTTATTCCTTCCATAATGCCCCTAAATACGCCCATGTCTGCCTTGACCTTACAATCCCCACTAGCTATCAACTTGTATCTCCCCTAGTTCTTGGCTGAACTCCTTGAGAAAGTTGTCTACACTAGGTGCTCCACTTCCTCTCATCTCACTTAATTCTAAAACCTCAGTAATCTGGCTTCCAGCTTCATTATTTAGCTGAAGCTGCACACTCCAAAGTTAACAATGATCTCTTGAGTCAAATCTAATGGTCTTTTTTTGTCTTAATCCTTCTTGACTTCTCTATATCATTTGGCACTATTGATTTTCCTCTCCTAGATACTCTTTCATCTAGATTGTCATGACATTGCTCTCTCTTGCTTCTCCTTCTGCTTGTCTGACCACTCATCATCAGCCTTTTTTGCTAGGTCTTCGAGGTCATATCCATTAACCATAGGTTTCCCCCAAGGGTCTGTCCTACACTGTATTCTCTTTTCCCCCTATAATATTCTGCTTAGAGATGTTACAATCCAGTGGTCATGGATCCATGATCCAATCTATCCTCCTTCCACTCAGCTGAAGAAATTATTTTCCTAGAGCAAAGGTTTGACTATGGCACCTCTTCTTCTCTGTCATCTCTCCTTCCCTACCTTGATCAATAAACTCCAGTGCTACCCTATTACCTTTAGGATCAAATGTAAAATCTTATTTGGTTTTTAAAGCCCTTTATGACCTGGATGTCTCCTACCTTCCCAAATTTCAACTAAAGTCCCACCTTCCACAAAAAGCCTTTCCCAGTCCATTTTAATCCTAGTGCCTTCTCTCTGTTCATTATCTCCAAATTATCTTGTAAAAATCTTGTTTATATATAATTGTTTGTATATTAGAATTTGAGCTGCTTTGAGCAGGGTCTGTTTTTTATCTCTCTTTGTATTTTCAAATTAATCTTAGCACAGTACCTGGTACATAGTAGGCACTTAATAAATGTTTGTTGACTGACAAAAACTTGCTTGTTTCCTACTGATCCCTTGATCAAGGATACATTCAATTTGCTTGGTCCTTGTTAGGATTCTACATAAATTGGAGAATAATCAAATAGTTTAACAGTTATTGATAGTTTCTCAGTTATCTTTTATTTTTCCTGGTATTAATTAATTAAGGTCTGAGGTTTCCCACGTCTTTAGCATCTTCTCTTCCTTCAAATATCTTACATATTGAACCCTCAATGCCCTTGCAATTTTTTCATCTCTAAGACAAATCTCCTCAGTATATATATATATGTGTGTGTGTTCCAATTAAGCTGCTTTTCCTCTCTTGTTTTCTTTAGTATCATGTCTACATCATCTATAAACACATCTGGGGATGTGATGTTAGGGTCCAATTGTGGTGATTGAACTGTCTTTGATAAAAATCTGACTGTGTCCAATGTGCAGGTCCAGCACTGAAAACCACTGGCTAGTAAGTGTTCCAGAAAATTATGAATTCATGATGTGGTATACTGATCCACCTAAGTTCTCTCGTCCAGTGTCCAACAGTGTACTCATATCTGGATTTTCCCATTCTCCCTCCAGAGCACCATTATAGGTGATGCAGGTAGACTATAAGACTCCATGATGATGCTATTAACTAATAGGATCTCCTCCTGAGGTCTTCCATCTCATAAAGGAAATCTCCCAGTGGCTAATCTTCCAGCATAGCTTTGGATGGAATTCCAAGGTAGATATGTTCATTGCTCCATATGCATATCCCAAACTCACTCACATTGTCAGAACACACAGGAAGCTGGGCAGTTTCCACAATGATTTTTCCATTTCTCTCCCAGAGAGTGAAGAATCACCAAAGTCCCATTTCTCTGAATCTATTTTTAAGGCATCAGTGTACCTTTAGTTTTCTCTGTCACCATTGCTTAGGTCTTCCTGGCAGCTTTTGCATAGGAGGCATGGACTATCAGAAGAACCAGGTATTACACCCCAGCTCACTGTCTGAATCCTCTGCCAATATTTTGAACACACTGGAAATGGTCCTAGTTAATGCTGACATGTTAGATGCTCACCAGATCTGAACATACCAGAGCTATGGTGTCTACATAATTGCTGACTCCCGTGACTTTCTTTTTTCCTTTCTTCCAAGTATAGAACAGCTGCTTATTTCCTCTACCATAAAAACACCCTACATAGGATGCAAAGGACTCAGAGGCACACATTTGCAAGCACAAAAAAAGATAAAACACGACAAAGAGAGCATTATGTTCATTATATTCCACCCCCCCCATAAGCTAAAGACAATTTTCTGAGACTGCAGAACAGATGCTTTGCATTCATTTCCTATCTTTACTGTACAAGCAACTTGCAAAATTGAGACCTCCCAACCAGCCAGGACATGGCTTTCTTTAGTCTTTTAGTTAAAGGATGAGCCCAGGAGTGGTATTCTTCTCCTACAAGAAGTATGCCATTAAGGATATATTCATTCCTCAGGCTGACTGAGAAACTAATCTTAAACTCAGGAAACCTCAAAATCACAAGGCAACTGTCAAAGCTGGAACTCTCCATTTCTCAGGATCCCTAGTTTTGTTGATCTGTGCCCAGGAAAGGCAAGAGAAAGGTACATGGTAGCCAGGGATCCAGAGTCCAGTTTCTCTTTCATTTTTCTGAGTTCCTGACTCCTACAGACATTTACTTGTGATATAAACTACCATTGATACCACAGCATGAGGGTAGGGCAGAAGGAAAGAATGGAGAAAAATGTTTTTGCTTCTTTTACTTTTTTTTACCTTTTCTACTCTTGCCGGAAGTCCAAGGGAGGGAGAAGTGTTCACATCAACATAACTAAAATATGGGGAGTCCTTCTCATCTATCTCACAGTGGCTAAGCTCCTTTTTCAAGTTTTTTTAATAAAATGTCTAGAATATAATTTCCTGTAAGATACACTTTCCAGGATAGCTGAACATTCTACATCTTCAATCCTTATTGTCACTTATATCCCACACTCTTTCAGTCTAAGAGGAAGTGATCAAAGCAGGATCACTAACAGATTTCCACCTCAGGATCTTCAGTGTCTGAGACGATACCCTCTTCCTCACCCTGTGCTCATTTCTCAAAGCCATTTCAGTCCCATCCAGCTTCTGGCACACATGTTCTGCATTCCTCTCTTGAGTGCATCCAATATTCTCCTGCCCATTTAGCCCACAGTTGTAACAGAATACAGTCCAGCCTCTACAGCCATTCTCTACTTTTTAGTGTCCTCGAATCAAATTTCTGTGACCTTGAGGCCCATGATCTTTTGCCTTCCAAGCACAAATCATGTTGCCCACTATTCTGTTTCTTGGCAGTCTTCCCATGAGTATCTGCCTTGGAGTCTGGATGACCCATGGTGATTGGCCACCTTGTTTCTGTACATGAAAAAAGTGTTTTTTTTCTTTCACAGATCTCTCTGGTTGCAATCTTCAAATGGTGTTATTGTTTTCTACTGCAAACTATATTTTATTCTTTGTCCCTTTAAAAACCAATCTAGTGCCCTTGTAATATCATCTGCCCATTGCCTAGCAGCCCAGGACTTACTTGGCACCTAATCACATCTTCTTCTTTAGGCTGTGCTTGTCCTTGGCTACTAGCTTAAGACAAAACTTGTTTACACACAGAACAAATTTGGAAGGTTTCTACCCTTCATGCTATATACAGAATACTTGAAATATAGTAACATTTTAATAAGTGCTTTATTTATCTATCCATCTGGGGCAGCTAGGTAGTGAAGGGAATAGAGTGACAAGAGGACCTGAGTTCAAATCTGGCCATAGACAATAACTGTGTGACCCTGAGCAAGTCACTTAGTCCTGTTTGCCTCAGTTCCCTCATCTGTAAAATGAGCTGGAGAAGGAAATGACAAACCACTCTAGTGTCTTTGCCAAGCAAACCCCAAATGAGTTCACTGAGAGTCAGACGTGACTGAAATAATTGAACATCTATCTATCTGTCTGTCTGTCTGTCTATTTCTCTATCTAACTATAGATTCTCTACATGGCTAATTGCTCTTCTAACTTTTGCAATCAGTCTAACACTGTAGATCTTCTGATTTCAGACCATGCACTTAGTTGAATGCTAATCCCCTGGAACTTTACATTAGACTTCACTGTATCTCTATGAATGTATTTGCTTCTGCTGTAATGTTTCCGTAGCACGTCCTATCCTGAATTTAAAGAGTTTTTCTCCATATGGGTGGGGCAGTTCCCTGAGAAGGATTGTAACTTGGCATGGGGGAAACCTCACACTGGCGTGTAGCCAGTTTGTTCTACATCTCCAGATGTTGACTTCCTCTCATATATACTTTCACAGCATCTTCAGACAATCTCTCCCTTTATAAGCAGTTTTACTTGAGTTTTATTTCTTTCTCCCCCTCTTTAATGAGTACTAGAGAGAAGGAGTTACTTGTGACTGGTTCTAAGTATTATCCTTCCTATCCCCATTTCTAATGGATGTTAGAAGGTGTCACCAATTTAAGTAACTTACAAACATGTGTAGGGCTCTGTTTTCCCCTTTGTAATATTTAATAAGTATTTCACATTCCTCCTCATCATTCACAGTGTTCTCAGTGCCTTAATGCCAGGAGGCAAGGATTTTTAATGTCAAAAGCCCTTCAGGGATATTCCATGATAAAACTTACACCAATGCTCCAAAGATTTAACATTCACTCTATCTTTTGACTTAGCTCATAGTCACAATTCATACAGCAAAGCATCTGATACCAAACATGTTAGCACCCAACCACTCAAGGTAACAGGCACCCAGCATCAGATTAAAAGCAGAATGAAAAATAGCAATTCTGAATGAGGGAAGGGAAATTCCTAGTAGGAATAACAAGAACAAAATGAAACAAACAACAAAATTTCTTCAAAAATATAGAAATTTTAAGAGAATCTGAAGGCTGCTCTTATGCCAACTTAAAAACATACACTTAAAAAATTACCCAGAATTAAATACCCATCTGTAGGTACTAGGAGTTACTTTTTTTTAAAGTGCCTGACCTTATTCAGAAGTAAGAGCCAAATGCTATCAAATGCTCATCATTCCTGCCAGCTCATCATGCCTACCACTCAAGACAAGACAATACTCCTGAAGCAAGCACCAGGCTCTTTATGGCTCTCAGAGAGCTGGTTGCCTCTTACTGCTTAGCTCTATGCTTTTGTGAGTGACAACCTCAATCTAAGGGTTGGGGTCATTTTACCCAATCAGATTCTTGATTTGGTTCTCATTCTATTGTTTCCTCCCATTTCTTTCATCTCTGGTCTCAAGTTATTCACTCAAAAATATCTAATATAAAACTTGAATCAAAATATTAGGAATTAATGAATATAAAATAAGCAACATTAATTCACCCAATGTGGGCATCTCCTCCCAGCTAGTGTGATCATCTTCAAAGCCCTTTTTGGAAGGCAAGCCCAAAACACCAAGGCTTCTCAAGGGAAACTTAGCAGGGCATCCAGGCTGGGACTTTCTCACTCCTAATAAGGCCTCTTACTAGAGTCAGTGTCCAGTCTACTATGGTGACTCAGTGAGACAAAGTCAGTATTTTTATTATTCTACCTCCAAGTAATTTGATAACCACTACTACATTGTACTACATAGCTTTGGATGCTCATGCAGGCAAAGGCTGTCTGCAGTTGGTACTGGAACAGTTCCTTCTCCAGGAGGAGGAGGAAGAGGACGAGGGGGAGGAAAAGGAGGAGGAGGCGGAGCAGGATTTGGGATTCCACTTCACAGTAATCTGTTCAGACAACTCCCTGGTGTGAGTAAAAACGTTCCTGGCAATGCCTACTGCCCAGCTGCAACCTGACCAGCCTTGGAAGGCAGGCAGGTCAAACTGGAGTGACTCAGTCACCCTTCTATCCCTGTCTCTCTCACCTGGCCAACTTCACTGTGTTTCCTAGTTTCTGGAGTCCACCCACAGGGCACTTCCTTGGAGCTCCGCTCCCTGTCTTCAGGCCACGCTTTGTTGAGGCAGTGCAAGGAGGAGGGGGCAGGGGAGGAGGGGTGCTACATACAGACGATGGTGGTGATAATGCTGATTGAGGATAATCCTAGTAATTGGACACCTATACAGTACTAGAACATAAACAGCGGACTGCTACCCAAAGTGATAATATAGGCAACGAATACATATCATTTCCCATTTCAGAGATAACATTATTGCTGATGCTATTTCCAGTTCCATTGCCCAAACTCAGCAAACGTGCTTTGGTGGTGATAATACAAACTCATCAAATGAGCTTCCTTTACTTCCAGTGACATCTTTTCCCCTCCCCCCAACCCACTCCCAGCTTGGCGCCCTGCTCCTCCAATGCTCCTGGGAACAACGGTCCCTCCTTCCCTTCTAGGGGCCACGTTACTCCGCCTCCCTCCCTCCAAGTAGCTTCTTCTACACCCGAAGGTAAAATGGCCCCACAGCAGGTCAGGAGGGGCAGAGTCCTTGAGGGAGAGAGGATTGCAAATGATGTGTAAATGTTCCACAAAAGCCATATGATTCTCCGAGTATTTCTCCCAGCACAATCCCAACACACTGAACCCAGCTGTCCAATTTGCTATTGTCCTGGCAACCCGGGGCAGTTTATCTTTCCCTTGCCCTACTTTTCTTTTTCCCAAATAGAAGCCTTTTCATCTGAGCCCTTCTGCCCGGAAAAAAATAAGGGAGCTAGGGGAGGAGAATAAGAGGTGGCAGGTCCCTTGCCAAAGTCTTCTTTTGGCAGGTATGTGCCAAGCAGGCCTGCGCTGAAGGCTTTGCCCTCCCCATTACAGATCCTGCGGCTTGCTCTTGGGCTATCTCTAGCTGGGCGACGTGTTTGCTTGGTTCCTCTCCTGCTCCCACTCCCCTTTGCCCCGCTTCCCTTTCCTGGGACCGCTTGCACCATAGCTGTGTCTCAGCACTGGTCATCCTGGATCAGCTCCAGTTCCTGCTAAGTATGCCCCCATCTGAGGGGCCTCGAGCTCGAAGTCCTTGTTTAGAAAGAGTTCCTTATCTACCAGTCTGCTACTCTCTTACTCAGGGTCCTTCCATTGAGAAATCTTTTATAGATACTTGGGGCTAAAAGAATGAAACTAGGGGAATGAAACAAGAGAGTGTGCTGGAAAATGCTGAACTGGCTTTCTGGAAGAAAAGTGTGCCCCACACACTTTTAAGATTAATCTGCATTATTAACATTTTCTCAGTCTTTTAGACAATCAACAAAACAACTTAAGCCCCGATTTTGTAGCATTTGCCGATTTCTTTTTTTTTTTAAGCAATTGGGGTTAAGTAACTAGCTCAACGTTACACGGCCAGGTGTTTCTGGGTGGGTGCTAAGTGTCTGAGCCCGGGATTCGATCTCAGGTCATCCCGACACTGGAGCCGGTGCTCTTACTTGCTGTGCTACCTGGCCGGCCCGCGTTTGGCCGATTTCTGAAGTGTAGACAAACACGTTGAATATACAACCAGATCTTCCCCAGCCAGTTAAAGTTGGCTCTAGCATACCAGTGCTGTGTAGTGGGGATCTAGCCTTCCTTCTTCCCCAGTAACCAGAGCTCCCTGTCCCACTGATACAGGAAATGGTACTACAATGATGCCACATTCACTTAGAGCCGCATGCAGGAAATGTCATAGGATAACAAGAATAGAGAACCAGCATTGTCACATGAGGTAGCCTTGGATTCAAAGAAAACCTAGGCTCAAATCCTTTCTCTGACACATTCTATTTGAATGACCCTGTGTAAGTCACAACCTCTCAGTGCCCTGGGCAATTCTCTAAGACTTTAAATTGTAGTGCAGGTGCTCCTCTTTACCAGTACAGGGAATTTCCTCACTGGGCATCCCTTTAGCAATGAAATAACAGATCCTAGCCTTCCAGTCCCCAATTAGAAAAAATTTTAAAAAAGGAAAAGACTATAGAGGCAGCATGGTAGGGAGAAGAGAGTGCCAGGCTTAAAGTTCTAAAGACCTTCACTGACTGAGATCCTGCCTCAGATATCAACATTGTGACTCTGTCGGTCAATAAACATTTATTAAGCACCTACTGTGTGCCAGCCATTGTTCTAGGCCCTCTGGATTTTAAGGCAAAAGATTCACTGTCCTCAAGGAATTTACATTTTCTATAGGCGGAAGACAGCTCCTTAGAATAATTACTCTTGTTGTTTCTACTACTACCACTACTATTACTAATGACAACTGGCATTTACATAGCTCTTTAAGATTTTAAAAGCACTTTACATTCATTAACTCACTGGATGAATTTATTTAATAAAGTCTACATAGATTGTATGTATGTAGCTGGAGAAATTCCCATGACAATAATATGAAATCACATTCTTTTTAAAAAGTTTATTGATATTTTTTATCACTTACATTTTGTTTATATAACTTGTATTTCTGTATACATACTTGTATCACCAAGACAATATTCACAGCACCACTGGCAATTATGAATATACTGGCATAGTTCTGAATTGCAAGATATAACAGATTCTCCTTATAGAAGAAAGAAGTAAAACATTTATTCAGATACCAGAAAGCCAAATCTCAACACAGAAAGCCAGATCCTGATACAAGAAAACTGAATCCATCATAGCAACAAAGAACTCTATACACAATAACACTGCAGAGGACAATACTATCCAAGTCTTCCCCTTGCTTGGGGCCTTCCCACAAACAAACATTCACAATCCTAGCTGTCTGCTTAACAGCCAGCGCACCAGCATCCCCAGGGTGGCTGCCAACACAGGTTCTTAGATCTGCTTTTCTAAAGGAAAGCAACTCAAAATGGGTTAGCAATCTTGCTTTAATCAAACATATGTCATTTACCTAGTTCAGGGGGAAAAGTCAACACCCCGAACTTCAGAGTATACAAAGGTTACAAGCAGAAATTACAAGAAGACAGAGAAACAAACAGATCAGGCAGACAGGCCTCCAACTGTCCAACCAATACATCCATACCTAGTCAGTTACCAGAGAGGGAAGCATCAACATCTGGGTTTTTCAAAGCCAGGGGACTCTCAACGGCTGCCCAGAGTATTGTCTGGTCAATCACACAACACTTCTCAAAGTAAGCCCCAAAACAAAGCCTTACAGAGGATTTATATAGCCTTCTCCTGGCTCAGAAAATGTAACAACCCTCTTGACCCACTGCCCAATCAAAAAGTATCTCCTGAGAAACAAGCCTCCTGCCATAGGCTCTAGGTCCACTTAAGGCTATTAAAGGGCCTAGGGACTGGGAAGATCTTAAAAATTTACATTCCTATAGCAGCCTGCAACCTCTCTTTCTCTCCCTCCCCTCTAATTGCTCTGACTCCTAGCTTTCTCTCAACTCTACTCCACCAGTTCAGCAAACTCCTCCCACCACAGGCTCCATGTGATCACATTTGGTCTATTAAGGGGCAGGGAAGATCTTTAAATTCCCTTAGGCCTATTAAGTGGCAAGGAAGATCTTCAAATTCCCATTACCATTACAATACGCTACTTCTCCCCCTTCCCCTTCCAATAATTCATAATTTTATAGCACTTTGATGCTTTATAATCATTTTGCTTAGAACAACCCTAGTGTTGGAAGTATTATGGAAGGGGCCTTAAAGACATCTACTCCAATCTCTTTGTTTTATAGATGAGAAGGGACTAGTCCAAGTTCTCAGAGCTAGCAAGTAGCACAATTGGGATTTAAACTCAGATCTTCTCATCCCAAATACAAGGGGCACATTACATCGCACTATGCTCTTCCTCAGGACTACTATAGGGTCCTGGAAATGATTGTAGGGCCCATAAAAATGTAAATAACTGGAGGTGTCCAGGACAGCATCCATCACTAAGACAGAGCCCTTCCCAAATACCTCATGTGTTTATAGCTCTGCATTTGGGTAAGTCTTGGCATCTCTAGATGAATCCAAGTCATACCTTCCTGAAGCCTCTGGCCCTGTGCTCTCTCCCTCCCCCATCCATCGGTTACTGCCAATGCTCATGGGCCTCTGATCCAAGTAGGTGATAAGGGGAGCAGGGCATCCAGAAAATGTTCACCCCACTAGTCAAAAGGTTTGCTATCAATGAAACACCAACTGAAGCTTCACTGGCAACACAACTGGTGTTTCATTGATAGCAAACTTCTGACTGGCCTCTGCATGTGAAAGGGGAATGTGGGGAAACAGACACTTCAGGGAGAAGTAGAATATGATGAAGTATGAGACAGGGGGAAAGCATGCTGAACTTGGAATATCTGGATCTCAGAATCACCTCTTCCACTTAGCCTTCTGTGCCACACTTTCCTTATCTGTAAAATGGGGATACCAACACCTCAGAGGGTAAGTGAACTAATGAATAAATACAAAAGTGTTCTCTAAGCAGCACCAGAAGGGAATTATATCTGTCTGCCCCCTATTGTTAGTCGAGGCTTATGAATGAGTTCAATCTCATTTCCGATCACTTTATTTCTCATTATTTCAGGGAAAGGAAATGCCAAGTTCCATACCAGGGCTTTCCTACCTAACACTAGTTTCATAAGAAATGCACATAGCATAGTATTCTGGGCCTTGGTTTCCTTGTCCACAGAATATTGTTGTAATAGAGAGACCCATAGGGCATAAGCTATTTATTCAGAAATGAGATGTGACAGCCAAAAGGAGCCACAGTTTCCCAGACTAGGGCAATAACAGCCCCACCGCATGCCCTCTGGCCTGGTCAGACCACACCTGGAGAATCTCATTCTGCTCCAGGCACCACATTCTAGGAAAGACATGACAAGTCCAGAGAAGGGTGACAAGGAGAGTGAAAGGACTCATGATCATGCTATTGAGTGAAGGATGTTTCTTTAGCATTAAGAAGACTTGGGGGTGGATCTTGAAAGCTGGCTTCACATATTTGAAGGTGACTCATGTGGAAGAGAGATTAGATTTGCTCTTCTTGACCCCAAAGGGCAGAACAGGGAGTAACCAATAGAAGTGGCAGAGATTTAGGCTCAGTGGAAGGTGGGGGAAATCCTAACAGTCTGAGCTGTCATTAGTGGAATGGGCTACTTCCATAAATAAATCAACTAATCCACAAACATTATTAAGAACACAGGCATTCAGTATGTCCCAAGCACTGTGCCAGGCACTGGAGATACAAATAAAAACAGTAAATAGTATGTTGTGCTGATATTCAAGAGCCTACCACTTGGACTAGAGCCAGTGTGAGGGTCTGAGATTCTGTAAACCACAGAAATCTGGAAGTGACCTAGAACTAACTCGTCTGGGGGAGGTCTGGCTGTTAGCAAGAAAGCAGTACCTGTAGAGGTCACTTCTGACCTCTGTTGTGAGTACAACTGGTCTTATTCTGTGTTTCTCAGAGGCACAATCTCTTCTTCCTCATTTCTTCCCTATTCCCCTCCAAAATAACATTGAGGAAAACTAAGTAGTTGGTAGAGTAATTCATAGTCCAGGAGCCCAAGGATTCTCAAAACTGTGCTATATCCTCAGAGACCTGGATTCAAACCTGGGCTCCGCCACTTGCCAGCTGTGTGATGTGGGGCAAGTCACTTAGATATTCTGGGTCTCCTTTTCTTTGTCTGCTGGGCACTGATGTGATAGGAGAGAATGCATGTGTAGAGAGCCTATAGGCTGTGAGGGTTGTCCCCCACCTGCATCTTGAAGGTGTAATTGGGTGGCTCAGAAGGAGTAAGAATAAATGTCCCTAACCTCTCCTCCCCCTCCCCATCTCAAAGAGAGACTTTAAGAGGAGGGGAAGTAGGAAACTGGGGCTGAAGGCCACCAAATTGCTCTCAAGAGAGAGGGTGTACCAGGCTAAAATTATATCTAGCTGCTCCCCTAAATATTGTTAGTCTAGGGATAGAAATGTGTTCAATCTCATTTTTGATCTCTTTATTTCTCATTATTGGGGGGACAGGAGTTCTCCAAACTCCTTGTCCAAAGTCTGATCCCATCCACAATGAATACACATAGCAAATGGCAAAGAAACCCATTTATCCAAATTGTTGCAAAACAGAAACAGAGAAGGTATACATAGGAGAATATACCAGACAATAAGAGTGAAGGCATGAGTTAACCCAGTTCAAGCAAGAGAGAGTTCTAGATATCAATCAAGAGGAAGCTTCCCAAAAGTTCTAGTGTAGCAAGCTGGGGATAGAGACATGGCGGAGACTACTGGCTCCTCTCCCGTCTTCTCTGAGTCTTTTCCTTTGGCAAGTGGGCTTGGCATCTTCCATCTTCCCTCTTGGAGTTCAAAGACTTGAAGTTTAAACCCCAAATGATACTAGAGCTTGAAGCATCCCAAGAAGGACTGAAAAATCAATTAATCAGTCAGTCAATCAACATTTATTAAGTTCCTACTAAAGAAGGTTGGAGCTCTCCTATTCTAATTCCAGCTCTGCCCCACTCCCCATGCAAGGGAGGGCCTTCATCTCCACCAATGAGCAGATAGTCCTATGCCAATGGGTTTTGGCACAGGGGTTACACTGAAAATAACACTTTTGCTGAGTTTATATGATGTTCAAATGAAACCACATGGTGTCAAAGAAACATCATTCAGCTTGGAATCAGAACATCTATTTCAATAGTCCTGGCTCTGGCAGCTACGTGACCTGGGTCAACTCACCTAATTTTCCCAAGCCTTAATTTCCTCATCTGTAAAACTGGCATAACAATGCTTCCCAGGGTCATCCTGAGGATCAAATGAACTAATCAAGGCAAAGGACTTTGTAACCATTAAAACACCACATAACTGTCATCCTTATTCCCAGAGCTATTTTCCAGGGCTCCAGGACTATGTGAACTCTAGCACTTCTAGGGAATCATCTGATCCAAAGTAGCTTTAGCTGGTCTGTGATCAGAGACCTGGAGCTTCATCATTTTACAGATGAAGAAACTGAGACCCAGGAAAATTAAATCTTCTGATGCTAGACTGACTCTTTCCTTAGTATCATACTGTCTCCTACCTAGTGTCACCTATCCATGGACTAATTTGAGGGTTGGTTTGCTCCAAGGTGGAGTTGGCTTGTCCCCATGATTCTCATCAAAGTAGACCTTCTCTCTCTACTCTTCATCTCCCTTCATTCACCCTAAACTGAACCAGAATCTGTTCATAGGTTCTAAGCTTATTCTCCCAACTCAGACAAGTTTTTTCTCCCCCCCCCCCAGAGTAAGAATTCTGATCCTCCCAGGCTTCTTGAGGTAACCTTGAGGGGTCAAGGTTGGAGGCAGAGGTAAGAACATCTGTAGTGCTTCTGCTCATGAGTACTACATACTCTTTTTTTTTCTTAAAAAAAGGCTTAAAACTATATAGGTTTATTGGAGCAACTAGGTGGCACAGTGAATAGATCACCAGTCCTGGAGTCAGGAGGACCTGAGTTCAAATCTGGCCTCAGACACTTGACACTTACTAGCTGTGTGATCTTGGGAAGTCACTTAACCCCAATTGCCTTGCCTTCCCCCCTCCAAAAAAAAAGAAAAGGAAAAAAACTATATAGGTTTATTGTAGGTCACTCAGGTTCAATGAATAAATGGACTGGAGCTGCATTCTTGTCGTTTGTAGAATCACCATGATTTGAATGGATTCAAAACAAATAGCTAATGCCTACTGGATATTTCATTCATCAAGATGTTTACTTTTATTTCTTCTTTTTCATTTTCTTTCTAAATTTTGGTCACATACTTTTCAATTTTTTCAGGATTTAAAATCTTAAGAGGTTGATCTCCTCTCATGACAGCTAGTTCAATATTCTTGCCCCCTGACTGAACCACTTCCAGAAGGGCCTCAATAACAAGCTTGATGGTCAAATCCTCAGATTTAATGCCTTCATCAGTATAGTTCTCAGAAAAAATGGACTGACTTGGCACCTCTACTGATAGCATTAGCCTTCCATGCATGGTATGTGTCAGAGGGGTCTGTATTAGCCATGTATAGAACTGATATAGTTAAGGCCACCATATCCTCTGCATTTTTTAAAACAATGTTGGTAATGATCATACTGCTTGTTTTATACTCTTTTTGCCCCACTCCCACCTTGTTGCATAGAAAAGTGGGGATTTGGGGGCGGCTAGGTGGCTCAGTGAGCACTGGTTCTGGAGTTAGGAGGACCTGAGTTCAAATCCAAGCTTAGACACTTAACACTTACTAGCCATGTGACCTTGGGTGAGTCACTTAATCCCAATTGCCCTGCCTTCCCCCTGCCAACAAAAAAAGGTGGGGATTTGCGTGAAAATAGGAAATGAGGAAAGATGATATGGAATTCAAGGAAGGGAGAGGAGTGCCAAGACTGGCAATGTTGGCATCATGATACAAGAAATGATTGTTAAATAACAAATTATTGGGGAAATCTCTGACCTTTCCCAAAAATTTATCCCACCAAGACTATTCTATCTAGGTGGAATTGTTGCCCTACCCAACTAGAAAACTGTATAAAGAATTTAATGTAAGGTGAATTCCAATCCATTGTGTTCCACTCAGGTAAATTTGGGGGGGGGGTAGATCCTTTGTCTAGATTGCCCAAGACTGTGGGTGATTTGGAAGTAAATTACATAATCAAAGTCACTTCCCCCCAACTCTCATTAGAATAGACCCACCTCTCATTATAACATTCATTTTTCCATTAATTATTAACCAATCAGAATTGACTGCCACCCTCAGGAACACCCACTCTTCCAAGGGCATATAGGTATTGAGTGGGTTCCATGAGGGATCTTTGGCATTTAAGAGTATCATGACCCCTTTCATTTAATTATATGCGAGCATGATTAATAAAATGATTAATTACCCAGAAACTATGTCTCTAGAACTTTTTACAAGTCACAAAGGCGCCTTGCTGGGGCTGCTTCCTGAATTCCCTCACTCTATTTTCTAATGGACTAACTTTGGCAGATGAGATTGGAGGCCACTACCAAGACAAGACAGCCAAGAATGAAAAAAAAATCTTCTGCCAGAACTTCAGCCTTCTACCAGGGCAATTTGAGTCCCAAGTTCATTCCCTGTACTGTGAGTCCCAAGTCCAGAGTTCCTCCAGAATTTCTGCCTTTTCATCTAGTGAATCAAGTGTGAAATGGACATTGCTTTGTCTGTTCAAAAGAAAGCATTGGTGGGGAACTAAACAAAGTCGAATCTTATAGTTCCTAAAATTCCTGGGTCCTCTGGGAGGACTTCCAGGGTTTGGAAGAGTGGTGTGTTCACAGATGCTTTGTAGATGCTTTAATGTTTCATTATGCATTGTGCTCTAGTTATTATGTGCTATTTATTCATAGACATATCACTACATGTAATTTATAAGCATAATAAGCCACTGCCTCAGTGGCATATTCTAGCATCCTTAGAGAGATAAGAGTCTGGAATAATTCCTAGAAGGTTCAAGTCCAGGCATGGCATTGCAACTGCTAATCCTAGATACTAGGAAAGCTGAGACTAGCAGATGTCTTGAGCTCAAGAGTTCTGAACTACAGTGGCCTAAGCTGATCTGATATCTTGACTAAATTCAATATTAATATGCTATGCCTTTGAAAATGGGGACTTGAGACACCAGATTGCCTAAGGAGGAGAGAACCAGCAAAGGTTGGAAATGAAATAGGTCAAAACTACCATGTTAATGGGAGTGGAACTTGGTCTCTGAATAGACTCTGTATTTCCTGACTAGGTGAAACAGAGAGACCCAGTCTATTTTTTTTAAGCATGAAATTACTATTAAATGCATTGTTGGTGGAGTTGTGAACTAATCCAATCATTCTGACAAGCAATTTAGAACTATATCAAAAGGACAACCAAACTGGGCATACCTTTTGATCCAGCAATAGCACTAGTAGGTCTTTATCACAATGAGATCATAAAAAAGGGAAAAGGAACTACATGTACAAAAATATTCATAGCAACTCTTTTTGTGGTGACAAATAATTGGAAAATGAGGAGATACTCATAAACTGGGGAATGACTGAATAAGTTGTGATATATGAATGTAATGGAATAGTATTGCTCCACAAGAAATAATGAGGAGATGGACTTCAGAAATGCCTAGGAAGACTTACATGACCTGATGCTGAGTGAAGTGAGCAGGAACCAGGAGAACATTGTACACAGTAACAGCAACATTGTGCAATGACCAACTTTGATAGACTTGTCTCATCTTGGAAAATACTATCCACATCCAGAGAAAGAACCATGGAGTCTGAATGCAGATCAAAGCATACTATTTTCTCTCTCTTTCTTTTTGTTGGCTTCTTCTTTCTCTTGTTTTTCCTTTTGGTTCTAATTCTTCTTTACCACACAACTAATGTGGAAATATGTTTAATATGATTGTACATGTATAACTTATATCAGATTGCACATCGTCTTGGGGAGATGGGTGCAGAGGGAGGGGGAGAAAATTTAGAACTCGAAATCTTATAGAGGTGAATGTTGAAAATTAAAAACAAACAAATGAATGTTTTTTTTAAATGCTATTCACCTCCAAAGAAAAAACTAATGGAGTCTGAATGCAGATTGAAGCTTATTATTTTATCTTTATTTTTTCCCATTTTTTCCCTCTTGGTATATTTCCTCTTTCACATCACAACTAATATGACAATATGTTTTGTGTGATTACACATATATAACCTATATCAAATTGCTTTACTATCTTAGTGAAGGGGAAGAGAGAAGGAAGGGAGAGATGGAGAAAATTTAGAATTAAAAATTTGTTTTAAATGAGTGTGAAAATTGTCTTTACATGTAATTGGAAAAAATAAAATACTGTTTTTGAAACTACTCATTAAGTGTAAAAAACAAAACTTGAGACCTTCCTACAAAGGGAAGGACTGTATAAAGATGTTGTACAATGCATTCATTCATTCTCTATTTATTGGACTGGACTCATGGTTTCTTTGGCTTATGGACAATTTTATGCAATTCATAGTCTTAGAGAGTTTTCTGGGGCACTGAGATGTTAAGTCATATGAGTCACATAGACAATTTGTATTAAAGAAAAGAATTACACCCAGGTCTTCCTAACTTCAAAATAGTATAGGAGACTATACTATATTACCTCTTGTCCAATTCATATTTGAGAAAAGGTTTATAGCTGGAGGTACAGAGCAAGCTGGATATGAGCCAAAGTATGACTTTTACTATGGCAAACTAGGGTTATTTTTTTTTCTTCTAGGAAATCTGCCATATCCAACTGTCAGGTCCTAGACAGGATATGCCACAGCAGTAGTAGGGGACAAAAATGGAGAGAAGGAGAAGACCACTGATCAGTTGTAAGGGACTAGTTTTCAATCTGGTGTACACTCTGAAGTTTAAAAACCCTGATGTCATGGTATTGGAATGCTTGCAAAGGTTGGAGAAATAATTTGGCATTGGCTATATACTAAATCCGGCAGCACTTGACAACACGGAGAGGAAGATCCCTCCAAGCTCCTGTTACAAAAAGAGAGACTGGTTTGGAGCCTAGTACTTAAGGGATCTGTGAAGTCAGAACACATGGATGCTGCCAAGTGGCCCCACATAAGTTCTGGGCTGATAGGTAGGCAGTGGATGCTGCCATCTGGGCATCTGATTAGACTTAAAAAATCCAAAAATAATTTAGATGCAATGAACTGATGGATGAAATAACTTCATTTGAGTAAAAAATCTGACTCCTAAGAAGAGTCAAGTTTCACTCAAAACACCTAGAAAATGCCACCTGAAATAACTTCATTTGTTTGGGTTACATAAACACGGCAAGAAATGACCCCTGGTTGCCCAGACCTGAAGTCTGGAGCTCAGGAAAAGTTTCCTGAGCAATAGAATAATTATGCATAGCTCCTGCTCCCAGAAAGATGAAACATCACGAATCTGGCAATCCCAACAGCTTGATGCAAGCACACCAACAGTATAATAAAGACACAGTTGCAGAAGTAGGTTCTATTATCCCTGTGGTCAAGATGGACGTCTGAACATTGAAGGAACTGAAGAGAGGAATTCCAACTTGATTTGGTAGAAAGTATTGACCTCTAACTTTGCATTTACTTACATGTCTATTTTTGTTTCCATCCTATGGAAGGGTAAAGGGAATAGACATTTATATAGCACCACTTATAAACATTTACATGGCACATAATAATGTACCAGATTGTGGTGATTTACAATTATTATCTCATTTGATCCTCACAACAGCTCTGTGAGGTAGATACTATTATCACCATTTTATAGTGAAGGAAGCTAAGGTTAAGTGACTAGCCCAGGTTCACACTGCTAGTAAATGTCTAAGGGTGGATTTGAACTCAAGTTTTCATCCACTGTGCCACCTAGCTGTTTAAGTGGAACCTAAACTCCTCAAGGGCTGGGACTATTTCAGTTTTGCTTTTGTATCCCCATCATTCCATACAATTCCTGGCATTATTAATAGGCACATAAAGGAGGCTTATTTTGATTAATTGATTTATTTATCCTGTGTTGGAAAATGATTATAGGATCAAAGATATAGGTCACAAAGGTCACCTCAGATCATGAAGATCCTAAACTTTACCTCATCAACAGTGGTTTATGGGACTTCTCTGTCTGTACTCGGGAGATTTTGTACAGGGTAACACTGATAACAACTCACTGGGGAGTTCGGTGAGTTTGCATCCTTGAAGTCTGCACATTCCCTGTTGAGTGAAAATGCTGAATAAGTTCCATTCTCTCTGTGGTTTCCAGAGGGTCATCAGTCTTCTCTCTCTCCACTCCATCTCTTCCTGAGGGGCAACAATGTCAAGCAAGGGATATGAAGATTTGTGAAAGTGCCCAAAAAGGCCTTAGCTTTTAGCCCCTATCACTGGTGAAACCTCACCTCCTTTCTGTACTTGCTGAATTTCAGTGAAGGCCAGTTACACATATGTAGTATAACAACTTCACCTACAAAGGGGTAATCAAATATGCTTGGGTGCTGTATATAGCATTTACTTAGTATAGAATGAATAAGCAAATGAACAGTACATAATAATTAAAACACAAGTTGTACTGAAAGAATAAAATACCTCTTGAAAAGTTGTAAACTCACTCTCTAAACCTGGAAGTCCTCCCAGACAGAAGATCAATTTGAACCCAAGAGTTTGAGGAAATGTAGTGTGAGATGTTTAATTTCCAATTGCAACTCTCTTTTAAATAGGCAAATAGTCACAAACAAAATCTATATACTCAAATGGAGATTTAACAATGGAATCTTAAATAATAAGGGGGGGTCAAAGAACAAATGATAGAAAAAATTAATAACAATGTAAAATAAAATAATAATGATGAAATAACACACCAAAATTTCTGGGATTTAGCTAAAACAATCCTCAAGGGGGAAAATCATATCCTTAACAAAATAGAAAAAGAGGTTAATTAACTGAATATGCATTTAAAAATTAGAAAATCAACAAATAAAACTAATGTAAGCACAAAAAAAGAGATGTTAAAAATGAGAGGGGAAATAGACACATTGGAAATTTAAAAAAAAGTAAAACTAAAAGCTACTTGTTTGAAAATAATAAAATTAATAAACCCTTAGCTAATCTGATTAATATGAAGAGGATAGGAAATCAAATCAATAAAATATCAAATTAACAAAGTGAAATCAGAACAAAGCTAAAAGAAATAAAAAGAACAATCAATATATAATGCATAGTTAAATGCTAACAAAATTAAGAAGACAAAAGAAATAGAGGAATGTCTTCAAATTCTAAAATACCCAAACTATCAGAAGACCAGATTAAAGATTTTAAATTAGCTGATCACAGAAAAAGAAATAGATCTAGCTATTTAAAAAAAAAAAACAATCAAAGAAAAAAATCCTGGATCCAATGGATTCATAGGAGAGATTTATCAAACTTTCAAAGAACAGCTAGTACCCATACTTCACAAATTTGTCTCAAAAATTAAGAAAGCTGGGGCAGCCAGGTGGCTCAGTGAATAGAGCACCAGCCCTGGAGTCCGGAGGACCTGAGTTCAAATGTGACCTCAGACACTTAATACTTCATAGCCATGTGACCTTGGGCAAGTCACTTAACCCCACATGCCCTACCTTTCCCCCTCCAAAAAGCAAAAAAAAAAAATTTGAGAAAGCACCCTACTAGAATTCTTATATGAGACAAATATAGTCCTGACATCTAAAGCAGGGAAAGAAAAAAAAACACAGGAGAGAAAAAAACCAACTAGAGGCCAATATCATTAATGAATATTGACTCAAAAATTTCAACCAGACAACTAAGTACCCATTCCATGTTTTACTAACTAGATGAAGAAGCAAAATACGCAAAAGCTCTGGATCTAGGACTTATAACATTGGGGATGGATTTGGAACCTAGATGAACACACAGACAACAAAAACTCCCACAGTAGAGCAGGTTCTTGGTCTTGGCTGGGGACTTTTACCTTTGACTACAAGTAGGCTATCATGGAGTACAGTAAATAGATTCAACAACCAGTCCCCATGAGGATCCACATTTCCATGATTGATTCCGTCATTCTCTGACACTGACCTTCCAAAAACTACTTTTCCAAAGCTGCCTGTGTCCTCACTTCCTAATGCCACTACAGCCAAATGCTGAGTAGCAGAGTGGGAGGAGGTTAAGGGTGAGACACTCACTTTTTTTGAAAGAGAGAAAAGTTATGTTGGTCAAGGAAATGTTTTGAAGGTATGGAGATTAAGCCTTAAAGAAGATAAGACAGGAATGCATTAGGATACGGAATAAAATGTTTAAGTTTTCAGATGAGAACATATGGATGAATGTCACTTATAAAAAGCATAATTCCAATTGGTGTTACTAACCCCTTTACATGGTGAGATCAAAATTATCCCCTCTACATTTAACCCTAACGTTGACAAATTTGTGACAAAAATACCTCTTGATTGATGACAAAATTTGGACAAGATCTCTCCAACTCCCTAGGTCCAATAGGAACTCTGTTCAGAATAACTGAAGGACTTAGATACACCTCCTAGGACCTGTATAAAATCATAATGCTATTGAGAACCAAAAGATTCAAGATTTTAGAATTGTAGAGGAGAAAACACTTTTGGTAGGGGGAGAGACTGCCTCAGTCTCCCCTCTCCCTTCATCAGTGGAGGATCTTGTGAACTCAGAAGCGTCAGGAGAAGTTTGGACTCCCCATCTTTCCATCAGCGTTCTAGCAGTGTCCCTGGAAGAGCTGATGGAAGTCTCTGAATTAGGACCCAAGGACAGACTGAATTCAGATTCAAGGTGCCACAAAGCAACCCACAGAAAAGCTATGTGGTACCTGAGGAAAACGTTTTGATGACTCCAGCAAAAGGACTTCCAGGAACTATGAGTTACCCCTTTGCTGCATGTGCTCACTTAGCTTGAGCACACTTTCTCCTGGACTCTGTATGAACTGGTAGAAGAATGTGTCATACTTACCGAGGCAGCTAGCTATTAACAGTGGATAAAGCATTGAGCCTGAAGTCAGAAAGAGCTGAGTTTGAATCCATTCTTAGACCTATAATAACTGTGTGACCTTGGGCAAGTCATTTAATCTGTTTGCCTCAGTTTCCTCAACTGTAAAATGTGAGTAACAATAGCACTTAGCTCCCAGCATTATTCTAAGGATCAAATGAGATATTTGTAAAGTGCTTAGCACAGTGCCTGACACAGAGTAGGCACTGTATAAATGTTTATTCTCTTTCCTTCTGTGATAATATTTTCCTCTCAGCTCTTTTTATTTTATGACCTTAGTAAATACCCTTTATCTAAAAACTAAGTATAACTGGCTAGGTGATTGCTATTCAGTCATTTTCCATTGTGTCCAGCTCTTCATGACCCCATTTGAGGTTTTCTTGGCAAAGATACTAGAGTGGTTGCCATTTCCTTCTCCAACCCATTTTACAGATGAGGAAATTGAGACAAACAGAGCTGAGCAACTTGCTCAGGGTCACACAGCTAGTCAGTATCTGAGCTCAGATTCGAACTCAGGAAGATGGGTCTTACTTACTTCAGGCTTGGCACTCTATCCTCTACACTACCTAGCTGCCCTAATTTATTGATTAATTAACCAATTGATATCAGGTAACAATCACTAGGGGTAAACACACTGGTAAGGGCAATAACATATATGACCTATAACATTAGAAAGATGCTTCCAAAGTAGCAGCTGAGCTCTGGAGACCCAGCCTGCTAGCATGAATGTGAATGTGAGTTAGGATAATCATTCCACACCCCAAGCTACTTGTGGAGTTTTATCCTGAATAAATATTTAGCCCTTCACATATGCAGAGACCCCTGGAGAGATAATCCACCCAGGACTTTTGCTACCCTGGTTTTCAGTATTTTTGTGCCCTGTCTTAGACTGAAATTGAACAAGTCAAATTTTTCTGATTGTTTCTTTATACATCAGGTCAATTTTTTCAAAAGTAACCTTTGCTTGCATGACAACTCATATACTGATAACTATTATATTATCATACTTAGTATGAGTTTTGCAGCTAATATGAGAAGTATAAATTTTTCATACCTAAAATACTAATACATAGCAGTTTTTCTAGAGCACACCATGATAGTTTATTACTGTTCTTTTTTAAAATTTTATTTTTAAACCATCCTATACCTGCCTTATTTGTGCCACGAGTCTGGACAACTTATATGAGATTGTTATGTACTGCAGGTCCATGGGACGAAATTTGCCTGCTGGCCTAGAAACCCCATGTAATCAATCCTACATGGATTATCCTTTTTTTTTTTGAGGAGCGCCATAGCTCTTTGAAGGCTTTTTTATGTGTACTTTCTTTAAGGTAAGGAAAAGAGTGAGTTAGAAGCTCAGTTTAGATGGTCCTTTCAGAGGCAGGGATCCAATGGGAATAAATCTCAAAGGTATTTTGGTATAGTAACCCAGAGAAAATCTGCTTGGATTTACTAGGGATTACTAGGGAGATTTTGGTGTGTCCTGTGTAAAAAGGACTATTTGCAAATATTATTCAGCCTCTAATTAGATGGACTTTTTTACTGAAGAGATGATAGAAGAGTTTTTACCCAGGACAGTTTGTCTTCTCATGGGAAGAGTAAAGGCTAAAGGGGATCATTTCCAGTAACTCCAGGTCCTTAATCCCTGTTGATAGAGATCCACATAATCTGGAATTTCTGTAGGAACTAAACTTTCCTTCTGAGAATGGAAGTTTGACTTTGTTTTCCTTCTTACGTTCATCAATTATTAGATATGTCTGTGTCCATGGATCCAAAGTAGAGGTACTCTCTGATGGAAAAGAGTCGATACTAGATACAGATATCTAGAATGTCAAACTGAAATAGAAATGGCAAGGGGGTGGGGGGATCACTAAAATGTATATGAGGATCTCAGTAGGCTGCATATTGACAGTTTTAAGTTATAATGTTGGTTAAACATTTCGCAATTACATTTGAATCTGATTTGGTCTGTACTAAAGAGTGTTACAGGCCACATGGACCCACCAGTCAGTTGGTTATCTGATGCTTCTGCTGCAAAGGATCAAGATTTTCCTCTGGGAAGGGAGACTTGATTTTCTTTTCTTTTCTTTTCTTTTCTTTTCTTTTCTTTTCTTTTCTTTTCTTTTCTTTTCTTTATCGTATTTGTGTTGGGAAGATCCTTCTGCAAGCACCAAGACAGATACCAAGATACACCAAGACCTATTTGAACTATGTCAAATGACATTGGTTTGTATATATTTAAGCTCTCCTTCATTTAAGTGTGACAGTTTTAGTATCGTAGAAAAAAATGGTAGATAATCTTGTTTTTCCTATTTTTGCAATATGTGCTATTTGAGTTAATTGTTTGTTGAATATTTGATAGAATTTCCTTTTAAGTCCATCTGGCTCTAGTTTCTTTTTTCCCTTTGGGAGTTCATGTTTTGCTTGTTTAAATTCTTTTTCTGAGCTTAGATTATTTTTCACTATATTTTATGTTATTAATACTAGCATTTTGCAGTTTTATAAATGTCATCCATTTCACTTAAGTTGCTGGAGTTTTTTTATTGAAATGTAGTTGTAATTAATTTTATTTCTTCTTTGTTGAGAATTCTTTCTCATTTTGAAACTAGTCATATGGTTTTCCTACTTTTTTTTTAGTGGTTTTGGAATGAATTTTATTTTTTTAATTTAAATAGTATTTTATTTTTCCCCAATTAAATATAAAAAGTTTAGCATTCATTTTTACAAGATTTTGAGTTCCACATTTTTACCTTTCTCCCTTCCCTCCACTCTTCTGAAAATGGTAGGCAGTTTGATATGGTTTATACATGTGCCATCATGTAAAACATATTTCCATGTTCTTCACAGTTTTGGAAGAAGAGAGATAAAAATGAAATAAAACCATGGGGAAGAATAAAGTGAAAAAAATATGCTTTGATGCTCATTCTGAGTCCATCAGTTCTTTATCTGGATATGGATAGCATTTTCCTTCGTGAGTTCTTTGTACTTATCTTGGATCCTTACTGAGAAAAGCTGAGTCATTCATAGTTGATTATCAAAAGATATTGCTGATACTATGCACATTTTCCTGGTTCTGCTTAGTTAGTATATGAACAGGCAGTTTGTACAAATCTTTCCAGGTCTTTATGAAATCTGTCTGTTCACCATTTTTATTGGACAATAGTATTCTATTACATGCACATACCACAGCTTTTTCAGCCATTCCCTAATTGATGGGCATCCCTTCAGTTTTCAATATTTGCCACCACAAAAAAGGCTGCTATAAATATTTTTGCCCATGTAGGTCCTTTTCTCTTTTTTATGACCCCTTTGGGATACAGACCTTGCAGTGGAATTGCTGGATCAAAGTTTGGTTGACCTTTGGGCATAGTTCCAAATTGCTCTCCAGAATGGCTGTATCACTGCACACCTCTACCAACAGTGCATTAATGTCCCAATTTTCCTCACATCTTCTCCAACATTTATAATTTTCCTTGTTTGTCATATTAGCCAATCTTATTGGTGTGAGGTGGTATTTCAGAGCCATTTTAATTTGCACTTCTCTAATAAAAAGTGTTTTAGAGCACTTCTTCATATGCCTATAGATATCTTTGATTTCTTTATCTGAAAACTGCCTGTTCATATACTTTGAGCATTTATCAATTGGGAAATGGCTTGTATTCTTACAGATTTTATTCAGTTCTCTATATATTTGAGAAATAAGGCCTTTACCAGAGATACTTGCTATAAAGATTGTTTCTCGGCTTTCTGCTTTCATTCTAATTTTGGTTGCATTGGTTTGTGTGTACAAAAGCTTTTCAATTTAATATGATCAAAATTATCTATTCTACATTTCATAATGTTCTCTATCTCTTGTTTGGTCAATTTGATTAATTTGGTAAATTCTTTCCCTTCCCATAGATCTGACAGGTAGTCTACTCCTTGCTCTTCTAATTTGATTGGTTCATCATCTATGGTACCTTTTAGCAAGATGTGGTTTCCTTCCTTATCTCTTTTAATTAGGTCTATTTTCGTTTTTATTTTGTCTAAAATCAGGGTGGCTACCCCCACTTTTTTTTTACTTCAACTGAAGTGTAATAGAGTCTGTTCTGGTCCCTTACCTTCACTCTATGTGTGTGTCTCTGCTTCAGGTGTGTTTCTTATAAATAACATTTAGTAGGATTCTGATTTTTTATCTATGCTGGTATCCGCTTCTGTTTTATGGGAGAGTTCATCCCATTCATATTCACAGTTATGATTACTACCTGTGTGTTTCCCTCCATCCTGTTCTTCTTCCTGTTTGTCCTCTCTCCTTTCACCTTGTCCCACCTCACCAGAGATGCTTCAGTCTACCACCTCCCCTGATCTGTCCTCCCTTATGTCAGTCCCCACCCTACCCCACTTTACCCAATCTCCTCCCCTCTTACTTCTCTGTCTGGCAAGATAGATATAACTGATTGTGTATATGATTCCTTCTTTGAGCCCATACTGATGAGAACAAGGTTCAATCAATACCTATTGCCAATCCCACCCCTTATATGATTTTAAGCTCCTTTTTGAGCCCTTCAATAAGATCCTTCTGGACTTGAGACTATTACCTATTTTTCTTTAGAGTTTTGCCCGTAGGTGTTATATTATTATTTTCCTCTTCTGAATTTGTGTGTCACTCTTCCCTGTCACCATAATAACTTTCTATGTTCATATTCTTTTGTTGTTGTTGTTTTTTACCCATCTTTTTTTTGGCCCTTTTCCTTTCTTTTAAATTTAATCTCTGCTCCCAGAAAGGAAGGGGCACTGTCTCTGGCTTCATATGCCAATGACTGGAGGCTCTGCTTGTTTACCTAGTGTTGTGTTGATGTTGCTCTGCAGTCCACAGGGGACCCTTATGTCTAGTGCTGTGCTGAGGGAGTGAGGGTGGGTGGTTGGTGCTGCTGGAGGCTAGTAGGTTACCTGGTACTGATCTGGTGTCCTAGTGGTGGTATCTGGCAAATCCTGATGCCCAGTGGGAGTGTTTCTGCATTTCCCTGAAGCAGGTGAAGGTCTATCCTATTTTCTTTTCATGTTAGAGGATGCCTGTTTGCCTAGAGCTACAATGAAGTATGTGGTGATCCTAGGAGCTGGAGTCTATGAGCCCCTCTGGCTATGCTAAGGCACATGGCGGGTCCTGGTGCTGGCTTCTGCCTGCTCCACCATACTGGGGTTCATGAAGTCTCACTGGTTTGCTGAGGTGAGGCTTGCTGCCAGTTTGCCGGGACACGCCCTGTTCTGGAAATCATTCCCCATTTACTCAAATGAGAGAGAACTTTCTTGCCAATCCCCCAAGTTTCTTGGGCTAAAATATTATTTTACCCCATCTTTTTGCTGGATTTGTTTTGGGGCACTATTTTATGGTTGTTTGGAGATGAATAGGGGAGAGTTACAATGATTTACTGTTTATTCCTACATCTTGGCTCTCAGAAGTTGGTTCTCTCTACATTTTCATATGAAGTCGAAAGCCTTATTCAAAATACTCTATTAAAGATTTTGACTGAATAAAGAAATCTATTTCTTCCAAGAAATCCATAGTATTTTTTTTCTGTTTGAGCAAGAGAGCAAAGCCTTCTGAATTGTTTCCCCTTTTCTTTCTCTCCCTTTGCTCTATACTCCTTCTCTGGTCATAACTTTCTACCTCCCTCCCTCATTCCTCCTAAAGTTATTCCTTTTGACTTCTAGTCCCTTCACTCCTGCCCTGTTAATCCATGACCTCTACTGTGGCATTACTTCCTTTTACAGTATTGATTCCATAATTCACTTGTCCAACTATATATTCTTCTACCTTTGAATGCTACTCATTCTTGTTTTTTCTTCTACCTATCTGACTGCCCTTCCTCAGTTTCCATTTTTGGATCAGCATCTGTCTTCATCTTATTGTGAAGGTTTTATCTAGGTTCCTCTTCTTTTCTTTTGCTTGTTTTCTTATTGATCCCAATTTTCATGGGTTCAATAATCTCTGTAATCAAATAACAAAATCTACATATCTGTAATGTTAATGGGATTCAAGATCTTCCCTGTCTATTAATAGGCCTGACATGGAGCCCATTAAGGGAAGCTTACTTTGAGGAGGCTTGCTTGTAGGAAGGCTTTCACACCTTTTGCTAATTTCCAATTAGGCTCTGAGTCAGGAGGGTTGTGATGGCTTCTGGCTCTGAGAAGTATACACTCTGAGTTGGTATTTTGCTTTGGGGGCTCACTTATGAGAACTTGTGATTCCCTGGTCGAGATTCTGAGTGACCACATGTTCAGAGCTCCCTGCCTGCTCAGATGTAAAGGCTCCCTCAATCCAGGAATGTATGTAAAGTGTATAGTTCATTCAGACAGTCAGAACCCTGTCTGTTGGTCTTTATTTCTCTGTTTGTATTTTCGCTGAAATTCAGGGTGCTGACTTTTCCCCTGAACTAGTGAATGTAACTAAAGAAGATTGTTGACCCCTTGAACAGCTATCTTTCCTAGTAAAGTGGATCTAATTACCTGTGCTAGCAGCCATCCAGGGTGTGCCAGTGTGGTTGCCGCTACAATATTTAGCCCTAATATCTCTCCCAATATCCAGTTTCATAGACATCTTAGTGACATCCCAAACTCAACATATCTAAAAATGGAACACATTATCTTCCTACCCTTACTCCTCTAGCAACTCCTCCCTCAAGGTTTTTTCTTTCTTCTGTGGGCCACACCATTCTTCCAATTACCAGCATTCAAAACCTGAGTCATCCTTAACTCTTCCCTCTTCCTCCCTCATCCCCATACCAATCACTTGTCAAGCCACCTTTATTCTACTTAAAAACATTCTTACATCCATCTTCTTCTCCACACTTTCAAAGTCACTAAACTAGGGTGTGCCTCTATCATCTTTTATTTGGATTATTTTAGCAGCCTCATAATTGGTCTCCTTGCTTAAAATATCTCCCTCTCCCATACATAGTTACCTCCTTCACATATTACCTATTCTTATGACACAAGTGTGACCAGCACAAGTAGTCTTGACCTATGTCTTTCTAGTGAGCTTCAGTGACTCTGGAGGAGAGAGAGAGGCTGATGACTTTACATAGCCCTTCTTCACTTAAATTCTATTCACTTGCGAGTTAAGATGTCACCCTTTAGATGGCATTGGTCTTCTTCAAGAATGAAGGATGAGGTGGGTTGTGGAGTCAAGATGGAGGAGTAGAAACAGGACTTCTGCATGGCTATGCTTCCACCCCCTCCAATTCATATAATAGGTGACTCTGAACAAACTTTGGAGCTACAAAACCCACAAAATGACACAGAGAAGCTAACCTCCTGCTGAAGACAGCCCGACAGGCTGGCAGGAAGCAGCCAACACAGTGCTCTGGGAGCTGACCTCAGCCCTTGAGTGAGCTGGAAGTTTTAGCCTCAGGGAGGCCACCACCAGCCCTGGCTGGAGGGACTTCAGATCACCAGCAGCTGTGGAGGTTTCCAGAATTATCAACCCATAGATGCTAAGGACAAAGTGAGAGGTCAGTGCAGTGTGGACTTTGGAATCCAGTAATTTGGGAGTGCGGTCGGCCTTTATCCCCTGGAGGGAGAAACTGCTGAGGCGCCATGGCCGTGCAGCCACCGCCATGTGGCAGCTTCAGCTCCTGGCCTGCAGATTGTTGGGGGACGAAACAACCGGTCTGAGGGGTAATTGCTCTTGCTTTAACCTGCTTGGATCTGGATTGTGGTCTAGGGTGGAGGTCCTGGGGTGTGTGATCAGCTTGCCAGAGTGTGTGGAAGCTTCAGAGAGGGCACCCAACTAATACCTTTAGGAGCTGAGAAAACCCCAGCATTTGGGATAAAGCTCCCATTTCTGGTAGCAGAATTCTACTGTGGCAAAAAAAAAAAAAACAGTCAAGTAATTGAGTGGCAACATGAGCAGGCAAAGGAAGCAAAGCAAACAGAGCAACCCAACTTTACATTCCTATTTGGGGGACAAAAAGGATCAAAGCACAGAACAGGAGGAAGACAATGAAGTCAGAACTCCTGCACCAAAAGCTTCCAAGAAAAATACAAGCTGGTTACAGGTCATAGAGGATCTTAAGAAGGATTTTGAAAATCAAATAAGAGAAGTGGAGGAAAAATTGGGAAGAGAAATGAGAATGATGCAAGAAAATCATAAAATGAGAGTTAATAACCTGACTGAAGAAAATAACACCTTAAAAATAGACCAACTCAAATGGCAAAAGAGGCTCAAAAAGGCAATGAGGAAAAGAATGTCTTAAAAAGCCAAATTTGACAGATGGAAAAAGAATCTCAAAAGCTCACTGGAAAGAATCATTCCTTCAGAATTAGGTTGGAGCAAAGGGAAGTTAGTGACTTTATGAGAAATCAACATACTATTAAACAGATCCAAGCAAATGAATAAATATAAGGCAATGTGAAATATCTCATTGGGAAAACCACTGACCTGGAAAATAGATCCAGGAAAGATAATTTTAAAATTATTGGACAACCTGAAAGCCATGATCAAAAAAAAAAGAACCTACAAATCATCCTTCAAGAAATTCTCAAGGAAAATTGCCCTGATGTTTTAGAACCAGAGGACAAAATAGAGGTTGAAAGAATTCACCAATCACCTCTTGAAAAAGATCCCAAAAAGAAAACTCCTAGGAATATTATAGCCAGGTTCTGGAATTCCTAGATCAAGGAGAAAATATTACAAGCAACCAGGAAGAAACAATTTGAAAATTGTGGGAACACAATCAGGATAACCCAGGATCTGGCAGCTTCTACACTGAGGGATTGAAGGGCTTGGAACAGGATATTCTGGAGGTCAAAGGAGCTGGGATTAAAACCAAGAATCACCTACCCAGCAAAATTGAGTATCGTGTTTCAGGGGAAAATATGGTCATTCAATGGAATAGAGAACTTTCAAGCATTCTTGATGAAAAAACCAGAGTTGAATAGAAAATTTGACATTCAGATACGAGAAGCAAGAGAAGCATGAGAAGGTAAACAGGGAAAAGAAATCATAAGGAACTTATCAAAGTTGAACTATTTACATCCCTACATGGAAAAACGATAATTGAAACTTATGAATTTTTTCTCAATATGAGAATAGTTGAAAGGAATAGAAATGTATATATATATATATATGTGTGTGTGTGTGTGTGTATGTATACATACATACGTATGTCTATATAAGAGGGTATATGGGCGCATGAATACGTGTGTGAATGTGTGTATATATGTGTACAGGTATAGGGCACAGGACCAATTGAATAGGAAGGGATGATACTTAAAAGGTGAAATTAAGAGGTGAGAGGAATATAATGAGAAGAGATGGGGAGAGACAGAATGGGGTAAACTATCTCATATAGAAGAGGCAAGGGAAAATGGTTACAATGGAGGGGAAAAACAGGAAGGCAAAAGGGAATGGGTCAACCTTATTATCAATGAATTTGGCTTAGGGAGGGAATGACATACACACTAAATAGAGTATCTCACCCTACAGGAGAGTGGGGGGAAAGGGGATGAGAGGGGCAATGATGGAAAGGAGAGCAGGCTGGTGGGGAGGGAAGTTGGAAGCACCCACTTTTGAAAAGGGATGGGATCAAAGTAGAGAATAGAACAAGTGGGAGGTTGGATAGGAGGGAGGGAAATATAGTCAGTCTTTTACAATATATCCACAATGGAAATGTTTTGCATAGCTACACATGTACAACCTATACTGAACTGCTTATCTTTGCAGTAAGGTGTGACAAGTGAGGAAAGGAGTGAATCTGGAATTCAAAGTTTTAAAATCAAATGTTTAATATATATATATATATATACTGTTATTAATATTATTTTATATGTGACTGGGAAATAAGACATACAGGCACTGGGCCATAGAGATCCACCGTGCCCTACTGGAAAGTTGGAGGGGGTATGGGAGAAGATATGGGAGAGAGCAGATTGGAGGAGGGGATATCCAGTGGGATCGCTATTTTGGGGTGGTGGGTAGGGGGAAAATGGGGAGAAAATTTGTAACTCAAAATCTTGCGGAAATGGATAATGTAAACTAGAAGTTAATAAACCATTTGTTAAAAAAAAAAAGAGGAAACTGTGGATGAGGATAGAGCCAAGAGTACATTTAAAAAAAAAGAATGAAGAATGAACAATAACAACAACAGTCTGTGACCATGCAGCAGCTAATCCCCAGAACTAGCTCTGAAAACAGCAGTACAAAAAACTTGAAACGTGGGATAGTTTCCTCTCCAAGCTATGAGCAGAGTACAACTTTAACATCAAATTAACTGTCCACCCCTGGCTGTGGCTGTGTCGAGCTGTTTGCACCCCCAGGAACAACAGCTTCAGGTAAATTATGTCAGAGGAGCCTCCCCAACCCCCAAAGTCCCCCACCCATCCAGCCTCTCTCGGAATGTTTATGGTCCCCTGGAAAGGGACCATTCATCATCTCCCATGAGAGGATACCTCATTCCCAGCTCCTTGCCAACCTGGTAAACCAGGACTTTTTCATTCTTTTGCTGCCCCAAGGAGCATGCCTTCATTACACCAGCTAAGGGTGACCCAGACATCTTCATTCATATCTCTGATATTGAAGGAGAATACATGCCTATGAAAAGAGATGAATTCACCTATAAAATGTGTTCAATTCCACCAAAGAATGAGAAGCACTAGGCTGTGGAGGTTGTTATCACTCACCTGGCACCAGGTACCAAAAATGAGACCTGGTCAGGACGTGTCATCAGTTCCTAGGTGGCCTCTTGGTACCCCTGATTCCTCTCTTCTCCCCAACTTTACTCTGTTGAAGGACACTGTTCTGGGAGGGGAGGTGGAGCAAGTTTTGGGGACAGACAGATAAGTTATGAGTAAATTTTGGCTAAAGGGTAGGATGGGAGTGGGAACTCAAGGGTCAAATTGTTAGACATGGCTTATCTCCTGAAGAAAGGAGTGGAGGACTAGGGGCAAGGGAACAGGGGTGAGGGGAAATGTTTTGATTCCTTACCAACTGAAGTGTATTAATTTTGTAAAAAGAAGAGTCTCAGTACCTGAGAGGAGGATTAAACTGAGTGGAGGATTAAACCCAAAGAGATGTAGAAAGGGCAACTTAGGATGTGTTATTTTCCTAACATTCTGACTGGGCAACTGCTAGCCCCAGCCTCCACATAGACTGACCTTCTCCCTGTACCTGTGTATGCTGGTATTTTATGCCACCGAGTTAGACCTCTGGGACAGAGGCCCAGTAAGAACCCATGACAGGCAGTTTCGATTTTCTTTCCTGATGTCCCAATCCTATAATGACTCAGCTTGTCACCTCTTAGTGTCATTTGCTATTCTTAGATGTAGCCTCTGCCTTAGGCTTCAGTCAGAATTACTGATTAATTAGAATGGGACTGATGTGAGGATGATGGACACTTGTCTTGTGAGAAGCAGTTGAGTTCAGAGAATGAATCTGGATTCTTAAGAATTTGTTTCAGTGCCTTTTTTGACGGGTATAATTCTCTGGGTGGGGAAGCAGGAGGGCCCAACCACTGTCCAGAGAAGACCGATTCACAGGAGATCAGGCAGCACAGCCCTTATGTGAATCCCAGGATCCCCTTCAGACAGTCATATTCAGTTTTAGCTGTGCTGAGCTGTGAGACAAGAATCCCTCATTCTCCTGTAAAGCTTTAACCAAGTATGATGACTACCCCCACTCCTAGCAAAGCCTGTGAGCTTTGGTGCAGACGTGTCAAGTTTGGATCCACATCTCTGGTTTGAACCATTATACTGTGAAAGGTGGAACAATAGGGGCTCCTGTTTAGAAAAAAAAGCCATCTCTTAAGGTTTGTACTGAAACACTAGATGACTAAGGGGGTAGTAGCTTGCTTTCTGACAACCTGTTTAAACTGAACATTTTGAACATACTTTGGATGATGTCTTTTTTTAAATGTGATATCGTAAATGTTTAGTGATTTTTTTTAGTGACTAAGGTTCCTGCCTTAAGCTAGATACAAGTGCATATGTGAGCTTGTCTTTGTTACAAGATTAAAAATATTGTAAACATATATACTTTTTTTAGGCAAATGAGGCTTTTGGATTTTCTTTGTAATTGGTTTTCTGCATTTTCAGTGGTTGCTATTTAAAAGGAAAAATGAACCCTACATTCAGAACTTTGTGGTTTCTAGAAAATGATTTAAAAAATAATTTAAGGGACAGCTATGTGGTGCAATGAATAAAATGCCGGCCCTGGAGTCAGGAGGACCTGAGTTCAAATCTGGCCTCAGACACTTAACACACACACACACACACACACACACACACACACACACACACACACACACAAAACTAGCCATGTGACCTTGGGCAAGTCACTTAATCCCGATTGCCCTACCTTCTGCCCTCCAAAAAAGGCAAAAAAATATATTAATAATAATTTAAATAACATCAGCTAAAATTCAAGAAATAGATTGGAAGAATGAGCAAACAATGGGGCAGCCAGGTAGCACAGAGAGTAAGAGCACCAGCCCCAGAGTTGGGATGACCTGGGATTGAATCTGGGCTCAGATACTTAGCACCACACCCAGAAATAACTGGCCATGTAACCTTGAGCAAGTTACTTAGCCCCGATTGCTTAAAAAAAAAAAAAGAATGTGCAAACAACAATAAAAGAACCTGACCATAGGAAGTTACCATGGCAACAGGGAGATCAAAACACAAATGAGAAGACAACAAAGTCAAAGTTGCTACCTCCAAAGTCTCAAGGAAAAATAGGAATTGGTCATAGGCCCAAAAAAGAATCCCCAGAATAACTCAAAAATATTTTTAAGACCAAATAAGAGAGTTAGAGGAAAATTTGGGAAAAGAAATGAGAGTGATGAAAGAAAATCATTTTTTTAAAAAAAAGATTCATGAACTTGGTAAAAGAGGCACAAAAATTCACTGAAGAAAAAAACTCCTTAAAATGTAAAATAGGCCAAATGGAAAATGAGGTATAAAACCTCCCTGAAGAAAATTCCTTAAAACTTAGAATTGGGAAACTAATGAGACATCAATAAATGATAAAAACAAAGTCAAAAACAAAAAATAGAAGAAAATATGAAATAAATCATTGCAAAAACAACTGACTCGGCAAATAGATCAAGGAGAGAGAACCAAAGAATTATTGGACTACCAGAAAAACCATGATCTAAAAAAGAGCTTTGACATCATATTTCAAAAAATTATCAAGGAAAACTGTTCTGATTTCCTCAAACTAGAGAGTAAAATAGCATGGAAAGAATCCACCATTCACCTCCTAAAGAGATCTCATAATGAAAACTCCCAGGAATATTTTAGCCAAATTCTAGAGCTCCCAAATCAAAGAAAAAATAATACAAAAAGCCATAAAGAAACAATTAAAATACCATTTAGCTACAATCAGGATAACACAAAATTTAGCAGCTTCTAAATTAAAGGATCAGAGGAGTAAACCGTAATATTCCAGAGAGCAAAGAAACAAGGATTACAATCAAGAACAATCTTTCCAGAAAAACTCGATATAATCTTTCAAGGGGGAAATGGATATTTGATGAAACAGGACTTTCAAGCATCCCTGATAAAAAGACCAGAACTAAATAGAAAAATTGACTGTCACCTACAAGACTAAAGAGAAGCATTAAAATGTAAATAGGAAAGAAAAATCATAGCAAATTCGATAAGGAAAAAAAAAGATCTAAAAGATAAATCTAAAAAAATAGGTCTAAACAATTCAATTGCTTACATTCCTCCATGGGAAAATTATACTTATAACTCCTAAGAAATTTAACAGTATTAGGGCAGTTAAAAGGAATATACATCTTTGGAGGATACAGAGTGTGAGCTGACTATGAAGAGATGATATTTTTTTAAAATTAAGGGGAGAAAAGAGATGCACTAAAAGAAGGAGTAAGAGACAGGTAGAATGGACATAAAAGAGACATAAAAGGAAGAGCTCTTAACAGTGGAAGAGAAGGTAAGGGTGGGGAAGGCAAAGTTTGAACCTTACTCTCATTGGAATTGACTCAAAGAGGGAATAACATACACATTCATTTGGGTATAGAAATCTATCTTGTCCTATAGGAAAGGAAGAAGGGAGAAAAATAAGAGAATGGGAGGGTGATGACAGAAGGGAGGACAAATTAAAGGAGGTAGTGGTCAGGAGCAAAATATTTTTGAGGAGTGACAGGCTAAAATGAGAGAAGAAAAAAGTATAAAAGGGGGGAAATGGGATGGAGGAAAATACACAATTAGAAATAATAACTGAATGTCGATGGGATGAACTCACCCATAAAACAGAAGCAATGGCACAGTGTATTTTTAAAAAGAATCCTATAATATGCTGTTTACAAGAAACACATTTGAAGCACAGAGATACACAGGGAGTAAATATAAAAGGGCTGGAGCATAATCTAATCTGCTTCAGTTGAAGTAAAATAAAAAGCAGTAATAGCAATTATGATCTTAGAAAGAGCAAAAATAAATCGAAAAGATATAAGCAGAGAAACTCTGTTTTGCTAATAGATACCATACATAATGAAATAATATCAATACTAAACATATACACACCAAATGGCATGGCATTCAAATTCTTAAATAAAAAGTTAAATGAGCTATAGGAGGAAATACTCAGTAAAACCAAACTAGCAGGGAACCTCAATTTTGCCCTCTCAGAACTAGATAAATTGAACCAAAAAAAAAATAAACAAGAAAGATGTTAAGGAGATGAATAGAATTATTTCTTTTGGAGGGGGAAGGTAGGGCAATTGAGTTTATGTGACTTGCCTGAGGTCACACAGCTAGTTTTTTGTGTTAAGTGTCTGAGGTCGGATTTGAACTCAGGTCCTCCTGACTCCAAAGCCAGCACTCTATTCACTGCACAGCCTAGCCCCCAAGATTAATAGAATTTTTTAAAAGTTAGATAGATAAACCTCTGGAGAAAACTGAATGGGAACTTAGCAAAAAATTGACCATGTATTAGGGCATAAAAACATCACAACCAAATGCAGAAAAGAAGAAACATTAAATACATCCTTTTCAAATCAAAATTCAGTAAAAATGTCATTCAATAAAGGGTCTTGGAAACACAGGTTAAATATTAGTTAGAAACTAAGTAATTTAATCCTAAAAAATAAGAGGGTAAAACACCAAATCATAGAAACAATAATTTCATTAAAGAGAATAACAACAATGATATTTCACAACTAAAATTTGTGAAATGCAGACAAAGCAGTATTTAGGGGAAATTTGTATCTCTAAACATATCAATAAAATAAAGAGATCAATGAATTGGGCATGCAACTTAAAAACAAAAACCTAGAAAAAGAACAGATTTTAAATCCCCAATTAAATACCACATTGGAAATCCTGAAAATCAAAGGAGAGATTAATAAAATTGAAAGTAAGAAAATCATTACACTAATAATTAAAACTAAAAAAGCTGGTTTTACTTTTTAAAATAGATAAACCAATGGTTAATCTGATTTTAAAAAGAAAGAAAAACCAAATTACCAGTATCAAAAATGAAAAGAGTGAATTTGCCACCAATGAAAAGAGAATTAATACAATTTTAGGAGCAATTTTGACCAATTATATGTCAATAAATCTAAAAATCTGAGTGAAATGAATATTTACAAAAATATAAATTACCTAGGTTAATAGAAGACAGAATACTTAGGTAACCCTATCATAGAAAAAGAAATTGAACAAGTCATGAATATGTTCTCTAAGAAAAAATCATGAGGACCAAATGGATGCTTAAATGAATTCTACTTAACACTTAAAAATTAATTCCAATACTATATAAACCATTTGGGGAAATGTGCAAAGAAGGAATACTACCAAATTCCTTTGATGACTCAAATGGTGCTGATACCTAAATCAAAGAGAATAAAACAGAGAAAGAAAACTATAGACCAATTCCCCCTAATGAATATTGATGCAAAAACCTAAAATAAAATTCTAGCATGGAGATTGCAGAAATATACCACAAAGATAATACACTATGGCCAGGTAGGATTTATACCTGGAAAGCAGGACTGTTCAATATTAGGGAAACTATCAGTATAATTGACCATATAAATAACAAAACCAACAAAAACAATATGATTATTTTAATGGATGTAGAAAAAAAATCTTTTGAAAATAACACAGCACTCATTTTTTAAAAGCTAAAAACCATAGGAATAAATCAAGCTTTCCTTAAAATGACGAATAATATCTATCTAAAACCATCAAGAAGGATTATTTGTGATGGTGATAAGCTAGAAGCTTTCCCAGTAAGATCAGGGGTGAAGCAAGAATTCCCATTATCACCACTATTATCCTATTGTACTCTCACTAAAATTGTACTAGAAATACTAGCTATAGCAATAAGAAAAGAAAAAGAAATTGAAGGAATTTAAATAAGCAATGTGGAAACAAAACTATCACTCTGCAGATGATATAATGGTATACATGGAGAATCCTAGAGAATCAACTGAAAAATTAGTTGAGAATTAACAATTAACAACTGCAGAAAAATTGCAGGATAGAAAATAAACCAACATAAGTTATCAGTATTTCTATATATTACCAACAAAGTTCAGCAAGAGGTAGAAAGAGAAATTCGATTTAAAATTACTGTAAACAATATAAAATACTTGGGAGTCTACCTGCCAAGAAAACCCAGGAACTATTTGAATACAATTACAAAATTGTCAGACCTAAGCAATTGGAAAAAATATTAATTGCTCATGGGTAGGCTAAGGTTATACAATATAAATGACTATTCCACCTAAATTATTTATTCAGTGCCATGCCAATCAAAATGCCCAAAAATTACTTTATAGAGCCAGAAAAAATAATAATGAAATTCATTTGGAAGAACAAAAGGTTAAGAATACCAAGGGAATCAATTTTTTTTTAACGTGAAGGAAGATGACAAGATCTCAAGCTGTATTACAAAGCAGTAATCTTCTAAACAATATAGTAATGGTTAAGAAATAGAATGGTGGATCAGAGGAATAGATTAAGTACAAAATACATAGTAGCAAATGGTCATAGTAATCTTGTGTTTGATAAATGCAAAGATCCAAGCTTTGGGGACAAGAACTCATTATTTGACAAAAATTGCTTGGAAAACTAGAAAGCAGTTCATCAGAAATGAGATATAGATCAACATCTCAAACTGTATACCAAAATAAGGTCAAAATGGGTACATGATTTAGACATAAGGGGTGATATATGAGCAAATTAGGGGAGCATGGAATAGTTTACCTGTCAGATCTATGAATAGAGGAAAAATTAATGACTAACCAAGAGACAGAGAGCATTATAGTATGTAAAGTAGATAAGTTTTATTACATTAAATTCAAAAGTTTTGCACAAACAAAACCAATGCCTCAAGATTAGAATAAAAACAGAAAACAGAAAAAAAATTCATAACAAGTTTCTCTGATAAAGGTTTCATTACTAAAATACATAGAAAACTGAGTCAAATTTATAAGAATATGAGTCATTCTTTAGCTATTTTCAGCAATACAATGAGCCAAGACAATTCCAAAAGACTCATGATGAAACATACTATCTGCCTCCAGAGAAAGAATATTGTCTGAATATAGACTGAAACATATTAGTTTTCTCTTCCTTCTTTCCTTCCTTCCCTCCTTCCCTCCTTCCTTCCTTCTTCCCTTCCCTCCTTCCTTCCTTCCTTCTTTCCTTCTTTCTTTCCTTCCTTCCTTCCTTCTTGTCTTTATTGTTTTTTGTTCAAGTCTTCTTGTACAAAATGTCTTATATGGAAATGTTTTACATGATTAAACATGTATAACCTATATGCGACTGCTTACCATTGGAGGGAGGGGTGAAGAGAGGAAGGGAGGGAGATACAGAATTTGAAACTCAAAACTTTTTTAAAACATTTAAAAATTGTTTTAACATGTAATTGGGGAGAAAAAATATTATTTTTAAAAAGAATAAGTCACTCCCCCATTGATAAATTGTCAATGGATATGAACATGCAGTTTTCAAAAAATAAATCAGTTATCTATAGTCATCATAAGAAAAAATGCTCTAAATCACTATTGACTAGAGGAATGCAAATTAAAACAACTCTGAGGCACCACCTCAAACCTATCAGATCAGTAAATATGATTTATTTTTAAAAAAGAAAACATAAATGTTGGAGAGGATATGAGAAAACTGGACCACTAATATTGTGAATTTATCCAACCATTCTGGAGAGCAATTTGGAGCTATGACCAAAAGGCAACCAAACTGCATACCCCACAATACCACTACTAGGTCAGTATCCCAAATATGTAAAAGAAATAAAAACAAAACTACGTATATATACAACAACATTTCTAGCAGTTCCTTTTGATGTAGTGGCAAAGAATTGGAAATTGAGGGGATGTCCATTCATTGGGGAATTACTGAACAAGTTGTGGTATATGATTGTTTGGGAATATTATGGTGGTATAAAAAAATGACAAGCAGGATACTTTCAGAAAAACTTGACAAGACTTATGTGAACTGATACAAAGGGAAGTGAAGAAAACCAATAGAATATTGTACACAGTAGCAGCAATATTTTACTATAATTAACTGTGAATAATTTAGTTATTCTCAAGACAATGATCCAAGACAATTCCAGAGGATTAATGATAAAAAATGCTATCCACCTCCAGAAAAGAACTGAAGTCCAAGTGCAAATTGAAGTATACTTTTTTTTTACTTTTTTACTTTTTCTTTTTTTTTAAACTGGTGTTTTCTTTCATAGCATGGTTAGTATGAAAATATATTTTGCATATCTGAACATGTATAATCTATATCAGATTACTTGCCTTCTCAATGAGGGAAGATGGGAAAGAGGGAGTGAATTTGAAATTCAAAAGTTTTTTAAAAGACTCAAAATATATTAAAAATTTCACTTTTAAAAATGATTTTTAATGAATTGTAATTTAAAGAAAACAAAAGCCCTAGTCTCAAAGAACTGATTTTTTTTAAGTGGGAATACATATACATGAAAATAACCTAAATATAAGACAATATGGAACTATCTGACAGCCAATTATCTTCAAGATTTGGACACAGCACTGACCAGGCAAATTATTATAGGTTCCCATATAAAGGCTCAGAATTAAGCCATGACCACCTTGTGGCTATCCCTGTAGCTAAGCCTCAATCTTCACATTTAGCTTGTACCCATTCCTAGCTGAGGCAGTCATATCCTTCATTTTGGTCAGTGAGAACAGATGGATTCTCAAAGTTTATTTCAGATTCAGCCCAATCTAACTGGTTTCATTGTAGCATTTTGTTGTCCAGGATTATACTGCTAACAATGTAAGGTATGCTGTTTTATACAAGTGTCTGAGTCCCTGGACGCAAAACTGTGGTTGATCAACAACAGAAGAAATAAAATCCCAACCAAAATAAAAAACAACTAACATGGAAATTGGTTATTACCACCCAAAAGGGACAAGTCTTAAGGTCATGGGAGAGTGGGAACAGCAGAAACAACCAGAGATCACTGACCTCCAAAGTCATTTTAAATCTCTTTGAAGTCAGCAGGATGCCTGAACTTGTTCCATGCAAGTATACTCTTGGAGACCACATGTCCTCTATCCTTGGCTCTGTGTGATCGCTGACATGTACACTCCATGCTAATGTAGAGTTGATGCTGTATACACTCAGCATGATTCCTGTGGATGCTCAGGGCAAGCAGACTCAGGACCTCTATCTTAGCATACACCTTATCTATAGTTGGTAAGGCAGAGAGCTCTTAAGCACAAGTAGTCAGATAATAAAGAGCAATTTCTAAAAAATATATATAAAATAATTAATGCATCCTGTTCTAATATTATTCCAGAGTAGGAATTTTGCACCTCAGATAGCTGACATTTTTATTTGCAAAATAACACAGCCTCCTGGTCATAATGCCTTTCCACGTGTGGCCATGAAAAAGAAGTTCTGTACTATTTCTACATATCCCAAAATGATAAAATTCTTTGAGATTAGGTCATTAGTTGTGGTTTTATTTGGTAGCACTTATTTTTTCTTTATTTTTGTCCAGACTTTAGATTTCATCAGTGTGAGAAATTTTTCAATACAAGTAAATAGGTATTTATTAAATGCCTACTATGTGCCAGGCACTGTGCTAAATGCTAGTGATACAAAGACAAAAACATTGTAGTTCCCGCCCTCAAAGAACTTACATCCAACTGGGGAAAACAGCATGTACATAGATAAATAAATACAATATTCACACAAAGTAATTCCAAGAGCACTACCAAGTGGAGTGGCTGTGCTGAGGACAGTATCTAGAAAAGAAAGCTATGTGTGACGGGAAATACGTTTTACATGACTGCATATATATAACCCAGGAGTGGGAAACTTGAAGTCTCAAGGCCACACATGGCCTTCTAGGTCCTCAGGTGCGGCCTTCTGACTGAGTCCAAGTTTTACAGAACAAATCCTTTCATTAAGGGGATTTGTTCTGTGAAGTTTGGAAGTTCAGTCAAAGGGCCACACTTGAGGACCTAGAGGGCTACATGTTGCTTCGAGTCACAAATTCCCCACTGCAGGTATCAAAGTACTTGCTTTCTTGAGGGGGGGAGGAGTGGAGAGGAGAGGGATGGAATTTGAAATTTAAAAAAAAATTGTAAATGAATGTTAAAAATTGTTTTTACATGTAATTGTAGGAAATAATTTTTTTTAATAAAGGTTACGTGTAGGAAATGGTGTTTGACTTGAACCTTGAAGAAAACTAAGAATTCCAAGATTTAGAATTGAAGAGAAAATACATTCTAGGTATGATGTAGTTTTTTTCTGTGTAAGGATACAGAGATGGGGGGTGAAGTGTCATTTCTGGAGAGCAACAAGCAATTTAATTCACTTGAGCCTCAATTTCCTCCTCTAGATATACCCACAGCCCAGCTTCACCCCTATCCCCACCCCAAAAATCTCTGGGCTAACACAAAGTCAGATCCTGGGGGTTTGACATCAAGATGTTCATTTGGTCTTTTTGGTATTACACCTCCACCTAAGGAAAATCCAGGAAAACTCTCCAAATCTTCCTAACTCCCAAGCAAGCTAACAATGTAGGATATACAAATTAGACTTGGGATGCCAGTTACTTCATCACATAGGAAATTCCTAAGAAGGAAAAGAATCATTGGAGCCCATAAACAGATGCAGAAATACACAGAACACTCAAATACCCCATCAGCGACCTCTGGAACAGAACTAGGGTTGCTACTGAAGTAATCTTTTAAATTCCAGTGAGTCCTACACATTCCTCTATCAAGACTCAGGAAAAAAAAAAAAAGGAAACTTAGGGGCTATTGAATAAGACATTCACTTGCCGTGGATCCTTGCACAGTCCAAATAACTCCTGGTAATAACGGGGTTTAGTTTTTCTTTCTCCTAAAATTAGATTATCTTGTTCCCATGACAAGACTTTTCTCCTTCATCTTCAGGGTCACTTTTCTTTCTCTAACAGCATGCTGTTGAGGAAAACTTCTCCCTAAAAGTCTAATGCCAGAACTACAGCACTTAGGAACACTTGAAATTGAGGTCACCCACAAAATAACTCCCATGAATTGAACTCCCATCAAAGGCTAAATATGTATGCACACATCTGCCTCTTCCATGTGCTTCTGTGGGAAATCTCTCAGGTTGCTGCCATCGCTTGGTCTAGATGGTACCCTCTTAAGAAATATTCTTTTAGGGGCGGCCAAGTAGCACAGCGAGTAAAATCACCGGCTCCAGTGTTGAGAAGACCTGGAGATCGAATCCCGGGCTCAGACACTTAGCACCCACACAGAAACACCTGGCCGTGTAACCTTGAGCAAGTTACTTAACCCCGATTGCTTAAAAAAAAAAAAAAAAAGAAATATCCTTTTAGGAAAAGGACCTATATGTACAAAAATATTTATGGCAGCTCTTTTAGTGGTGGCAAAGAATTGGAAATTTAGGGAATGTCCATCAATTGGGAAGTGACTGAACAAGTTGTGAGACATGATTGTGATGAAATACCACTGTACTTTAAGAAATGATGAGCGGAATGCTCTCAGAAAAACATGGAAAGACTTATATGAACTGATGAAAAATAAAATGAGCAGAACCAGAACATTGTACAAAGTAACAGCAAAATTGTACAATGATAACCTATGAATAACTTAGCTGTTTTCAGCAATACAATGATTCAAAACAATTCTGCAGGACATATGATGAAAGGTGGTGTCCAGCTCCAGAAAAAGAACTGATAGAGTCTGAAGGCAGATGAAAAATACTTTTTCTTTATTTTTCTTTGGGTTTTTTCTTTATTCTTCCACACAATGACTTACATGGAAATATGTTTTGCATGACTACACATGTATAACTTATGTCAAATTGCTTGCTTTCTCAATGAGGAGGGAAGGGGGAGGGAGAAAATTCGGAACTCAAAATTTGAAAAAATGTTAAAATTGTTTTTACATGTAATTGGGGGAAAACAAAATATTAAGTAAGAAAAAAAGAAATAGCCTTTTAGAACATGTACAAATATAAGTAACTCCTTCATGTATTTCTGCAGTAATTTTACCCATGCCTGTGGACTACTTGTCAATAACTTACAGTATTAGACCTTGCCTCGGGACTTTCAAGGGCTTTGTTTTCCCTTTTTCTACTAGGGATAGAAAGTTACAGGGGAGTGTGATAGAGATAGGAGAGTAGAAAGAGAAAAAAATAACTAAAGAGGACCACTGAATTGTCTCTTTTTCCTTCACAGAAGCAAAAAGAAGGGAGGACAGAAAGAATTGGCGACAAGTAGGATAGCTTTGAAAGTTAGGTGTAGAATTTATTATGTATTTAAAAGAAAATTGAGCAGTACAAATAGAGATACTTAGCTTCATGTACAATACTCTTCCTCTGTGTTACTATATATATGGGAAAGCCCATTTTATTTGGTCTTTGTTAAGTTTAGAATTATTTTTTAAAACTTGTCCCAAGATTTGTCCATGGTTAGGCATCTCAGATGACATTTGACTCCAAGCATTAGTTCACTAAGCTCTGCTGCTTCCCATTTTTGGTTGTTGTTTAGTCATTCCCATCATGTTTGACTCTCTGTGACCCCATTTCTGTCATGGTTTGCCATTTCCTTCTCCAGCTCATTTTACAAATAAGGAAACTGAGGCAAACAAAATTTAGTGACTTTCCCAGGGTCATGTGGCACTGAATTTAGAGTTAGATTCATTCTAGGAAAAGAGAGGAATTCAGTCCTTAAATCTACACCTTCATTCCCTCAAACCTGTCTCTGATTGTTTTTCCACTACTATCAATTTGAGATTCCTAAAACATTACTTTTATCACATCCTATCTCTGGGCACCTAGGTGGCTTAGTGGAGTACCAGACCTGCATTCAAAGAAACCTCCTACACTTACTAGCTGTGTGACCCTGGACAAGTCACTTACTGTGTTTGCCTCAGCTTCTTCATCTGTAAAATGAGCTGAAGAAGGAAATGGCAAACCACTCCAGTATCTCTGACAAGAAAACCCCCAGTGGGGTCATGAACAGTTGGACACAATGAAACAAAAACATCCAAGCTAGTTGCAAAGCTTTTAGGTACTCTCAGCTGCCTCCATTTGCTAATGACTCACATCTTGCTTACATACCAAGATTGCCTTGACTTTATATATTTCATATCTACTTATATACGTACATTTTGTTTCACTGATAGAAGGTAAGTGCATTGTTGAGGGCAAGTACTGTTCCTTTTGTTTGCTTTGTGTCCTGGTACAGCCCCTGGAAGAGAAGAGGTGCTTGATTTGTCAAGAGGTGCTTGTTTGTAATTATGCACTGAGCACTGTCCTCCATGCTCTCTATCAATGTTCTCAAAACTTTTCAATTATGGATCCGTAATATGTGAGGGCTATGTATCAACCACCTCTCAGTGCTCTAGGCAAGTCCCTAAGTCTTTCTAATTCTTGTCTAGGCAGCTAGATGACACAGTGCTGAGATTGCTGGACTTGGAGTCAGAAAGATCTGAGTTCAAATCCTGCCTCAGAAACATATACTAGATGTATGACCCTGGGCAAGTCACTTACCTTCTCTCTGCACTGATATATGTATTGGCTATGTAACTTTATGCCTCAGTGCTTTAGACGACTCTAAGTCTTTCGAGCTCTCCTCTAGGCAGCTAAATGATAGTGCAGAATTTGCTTAATTAGGAGTTCAGGGCACTGAGCCTGGAATCAGGAGAATCTGGGTTCAAGTCCTGCCTCTGACATTTACTAGCTGAAGGGGTAGCTAGGTGGAACAATGGACAGAGCACCAGTCCTGGAGTTAGGAGGACCTGAGTTCAAATCCAGCCTCAGACTTAACTAACTATATGACCCTGGGCAATTCACTCAACCCCCATTGCCTCAAAAAAAAAATTATTAACTGTGTGACCCTGGGCAAGGCACTTAGCCTCATCTATAAAATGAGGTAGTAATAACACCTACATCCCAGGGTTTTTACGAGGATCATTGAGATGCTACATTAATGCAAGTTATTGTCGTCATTAATAATTTTAACTTTATCATTTGTAGAAAAGCATTGATAGAGTTTCTTTACCCAGGAGTTTCCTATAATGATGAATTTACATATAGTTCTGTTCTTTAACCTTTTACATGTCCTAACTCACACAAAGATAGAAATCAGAAAAAGATGACAAACATAAAATTGCTAACATTGACAAAATGCTTACTATGTGCTAAGTGCTTTACAAATATTATCTCATTTGATACTCAAAACAACCCTGTGAGATAAGGGCTATTATTATCCCCATTCTACAGTTGGAAAAAAACCTAAAATTAAGTGATTTATTCAAGATCACACAACTAGTAAGTGTCTGAGACTGGATTTGAACTCAGGTGCCCCTGACTCTAGGCCCAATGTCCTTCACTGCTCCACCTAGCTGAATTTGATCCTAGAGTCGATAGAAGTCAATGGAATTTTTGAGAGGGGGAGTGATGTGGCCAGATCTGAGTTTTGTGATAGCTGTGAGTGGGTTAGAGTGGGGAGAGACTTGAGACAGGAAGCCTAATTGAAGACGACCATGATAGTTCAAGTGAGAGATGTGAGAGATGATAAGGGCTTGAATAGGATGGTGGTTGTTTGAGCGAAGAGAAAGGAGAGATGTGAGGAATGTTATGGAGATAGACTCGAAAAGATTTGGCAACTGGTTGGATATGTAGGGTGAAGGAGAGTGAAGAGACAAGAAGGACACCAAGATTGGGAATCTGGATGACTGGAAGGATGTGGCACCCTTGCAGAAAGCCTGGTGAATGAAAGAGGTTGAAAGCTGGCACAGTCTGGGGTGGGGGGCAATTTCAGGAGAGGACAGAGTGGGGCAATGTCAAGGGACAATGGGAAATGGAGGTGGTATGGTTATGTTGGAGCCAAGCCTTGCCAGTTAGCTATCACTGGAAGGGTAGGATGCAATTTATCTTCCCACTCTCTTTTTGGTTAATTGTAATTCCCCTCCCCTTTTCAGCAACGCAAGGATCTAAGACAACTCCAAAAGACTTATGACGCAAAATGCTATCCACATCTAGAGAAAGAACTGTGGAGTCTGAATGCAGATCGAAGCATACCCATACCATTTGCTCTCTCTCTTTTTTTTGTTTTGTTTTTTCTTTCTCGTGGTTTCTTCCATTCATTCTAATTCTTCTTTACAACATGACTAATGTAAAAATATGTTTAATAAGAAGGTATATGTAGAGACTTTATCATTGCATGCCGTCTCGGGGAGGGCGGAGGGAAGGGAAGCAGAGAAAATTTAAAACTCAAAAAGCTTATGGAAGTGAATGTTGAAAACTAAAATTAAATGAATTAATGTAAAGGAAAAAAGTAGCTACTTAATAAATTCATGTTTAATTGCAAAAACCTTATAATTCCCCCCACCCCTGACATGACACTACCCCCCCCCCCCCCAGGATAGGGTGGAAGCCTTTTGGAGATGTTCAGGTAATGTTTTCTTGAGGTCTCCCAGTAAGTCTGCTCTCATCTATGTTATATGCTCACTGTAGACAGTGGTGCATTCAACAGAAAATCTCATGAATGTATGCAAGTAGATTTAGAAATCCGTGTGGCCTGCCTCAGTCACTTGTATTTATTTACACAGCTGGTTTTTCCCTGACTTAGAGCTGTAGTGCGCAACCCAGAAATCAGAGCCTGGAAGAGAACTGAGAGGGGGGCAGGGATGGCCACTTTTTGATGCCCGCAGTGCAACATTCTGCACGATGAGCTCTTAGCCATAATGGAGAATCTGGAGATTTTTTAAGTCCATTTTTTATACTATGTTAAAAGACTCAGACCATACAAAGGGAAGCATGCTGTGATCTCAGGACTGTGGGAGAGGTTATTTGAAGGCACTGATACCCTCCTGAGAGGGAACTGAATGTGTTTCCTTATTCAAGGCTCTTATCTATAGTGTCCTGATAGAAAGGAAATAGAGCTCAGAATTGTTCTCCCAGTGCCTGGAAGATCATCACGGTAACCCTCCTCTGGGAATCATTTAGCAATAAACACAAACCAAGAGGAAGCTAAAAACTGATTTTTTTAAAGGGTCTTCAGACACTGAGGCCTTCTTATTTTAAGGAAGGTGGGAAGGGTTGAAATCAATTTTCTTTTTCTCTTTCTAGTTAAGTATTTAAGGTCTGCAGACCTCTAAAAAACACAAAAGGGGTGCAATTAGGAACTTAACTAGCTTTTTCATAGCAAGTTCTGGAAGTCAGTAGTGTGGCTCAGAGAAGGATTTTTTTCCTCCTTTTTTAATAACCCATAACAGCTTTCTACAATCATTATTTGAATTCATTTTCAGGGAAGTTATGCAACCCCATGAATTCCTTCCTTCCAAGGCAGCACATTCATGATGGTAGGCACTAGCTGTTTATTCTTTGCTAGACTTAATAGCAGAGCACAGATAAGGTATTATTCTTTCTCCTCTCTCCTTATTGTTTTATTGATTGTAAAGTGAGTAGGTAGATGAGGCAGGAATGTTTTTAGTAATAATTGTAATGTTTATTGTATGTTTTACATATATTATCTCACAAGAAACTCAAAAATATTTTGTGAGTTAGGTCTCAAAATTCCCATTTACAGATGGGGAAACTGAGTTTCCAAGACCCTTCCTGAGGGCAACACAGCAATCAGTGGTCAAACCAAGATATGAAACCTCCTCAGACTTCAAGTTCAGATTTGGGGAATAAAAATTGACATTTATATTGTGATTTAGAATTTTAATTACATTTTACATGTTATCTCATGTGATACTCATAAAAAACCTGTGAAATAGATATTACAACTTCTATTTTGTAGATGAAGAAATTGAATGTTAGAGAGCTGCCCAGGCTCACACAGTCCGCCAATATCAGAGGCACGATTTGAATCCAGGTTTTTCTGATTCTAGGTCCAAAACCATAGCCACTAGGGATGCTGTCTCTCTCTATAGAACAAGCTATGTCTACTATGACCATTTCATGGAATGAAAAGTGATTGTTGGTAACTTATTTAATAATTGAAGAATATGAGGAGAGCAGAAGTGATCATAGGGTCGTAAATTGGACATTGAACTAGAAGAAACCTTAGAAGTCATTTAACCCAACCCCTTCATTTTATGGATAAGGAAACTGAGGCCCAGACAGGTTAAGCCATCTGCCCCCCATCACACAGGTAGGAAATGGCAGAGCCTGAATTTGAATGGAGACAAAAGGAACTACTCTATTAGACTCAATCAGAAGGAAAGGAATGATCATTTATTAAGTGCCTACTGTGAGCCAGTCACTGTATCAAGCACTTTTTAATCTCATACAAGTTTCACAACAACCCTGGGAAGTAAGTATCATTATTGTTCCCATTTTATAGATGAGGAAACTGAGGTAGACAGTGGTTAAGTGATTATTAATTGCTCATTATCCTACAGCTAGTAAATATCTGAGACTGGATTTGAACTCAGGTCTTCCTGACTCCAGTCCCCGCTCTCTATCCACTGTTGCCTCTATATCACCTAGGTGCAAAGAAGAGGTGCTTACTAAATGCTTGTCGATTGAGTGAATGGAAATCTGCTGATGGATAAAGCTATAAAATATAGCTGTTGACAAGGCACATTTGAATCATTAAAAATAGAAAAGCAACTTTACTGCAGAAAAATTCTACGTCATTATCACAAATATTTCATAGGGTTTTGGGAAGACAGAATAAATCCATGGGGACCTTTTGGTCTAGGGACACACACACACACACACACACACACACACACACACACACACACACACACACACACACACACACCCCAGGCAATAAGTATACTGCAGAGTAATTCAGCCCTCCTAAGAAAACCTTATTCTTCCATATCTCCAGGCTTCACATTTGAGTACAAAAATGAATTGTCTATGGAAGAACTAAGAAGCCTGATGGATGGAAGCTGAACCGGATGGATGAACAGACTCTTTCATCTCAGACAATTAAACCTAGCATCTGAATTCCACCTGGAAGCAGGGAAGAAAAACTATTATAAATACAAGTGGGCCTATGGAACATATTTGTAGAGTCTCTCATCTTAGAGATCTTTAAATCTTAAAGAGATTTAAAGCACAGTCATGGTGAACCCTTGTGAGCACACACACACACACACACACACACATCCCAAAACAAAAATAAAGCAAAATCAATCCCACTTATCCATACTATGTTTCTCCCGTGTGGGTTGATAGCATAAACCAAAAGACTACACTGGGAGGAATTTGTGGAAGACAAATGAAGCTATGTAGAGAGACTATCTGGAGAGTCAGGACACCAGGGCTCTTAAGAATCAATTTTCTTGTTTGAAAAAAATGGAGTGCGATTTGTCTACCACCAACCCAACTTCTAAGAATGAATGAGTTGATGATGTCAGCAGAACCTTCTTGAACTCTTTGCCTTGTCTTGCTTTGCTTTTCAGCAGCAACATAACATAACAAGCTGAGCACTAGATCCGAAGTCAGGAAAACCTGAGTTCTATCTAATGCAGCCTCAGACACTTACTGCCCTGGGCAAGTCACTCTGTCTGCCTCAGTTTCCTTAACTGTAATATAAGGATAGTAACAGCACCTACCTCCCAGGGTTGTAATGAAGATGAAATGAGATAATATTTGTATAGCACTTAGCACAGTGTCTGGCATATATGGTGCTCTATAAATGCTTATTTTCTTTCCTTCCCTTCCCCATGCATAGAAAAAGAGGCATTTCCATTCCTACTATCCAATTCAACAGCTGGGTATAGGATATTCTAATTCAGACATGTAAGAGGTCAGAGATTTCACTTTAGCCGGGACCTCAAAGGTCTTCCTTCCCAATACCCTCATTTTTTTTTTTTTTGCTTTTTGGAGGGGGAAAGGCAGGGCAATTGGAGTTGTGACTTGCCTAAAGTCACACAGCTAGTAAGTATTAAGTGTCTGAGGCTGGATTTGGACTCAGGTCCTCCTGACTCCAGGGCCAGTGCTCTATTCACTGCACCACCCAGCCACCCCCCAATACCCTCATTTTTGAGAGCAGGAAACTGAGGCCCAGAAAGTTCATAAAACCTAAGTAGGAAAAAGCCAAACTGATTCAAGCCCAGGTCTACTGACTCTAGATACAGCACTGGCTTCATCTCTACCACCTGATGCTACCACCTCATATATTTTTTGGAAGGATATATGTGTGTTCAATTTAATTTTCTTATAATTTCTATGACACTACTTCTCAGGCTATTTCAAGTTGAAGTGAGAGACTATTGTTAAGTTTTCAGTGTGAGCATTCACATTTCTAAAATCAGCAACTGCTACAAATCAGGGCTTGATTAATTTTTTCATTGATTGTTTAGCCTTAAGTAGATGATGTAAAAATGTTAATTAATGCAGATTAAATTTAAAAGGTGTCATGTGTACATTTTTTTCCTTCAGAAAACTTTTTGTTGAAGATTTACCAGCATACCACTGACATGCTGGTGACTCATATGGGCACAAATGAGACTGCCAAAAGGAACCCCCCAAGACAGTATTGTCAAAACTTACAAAGATTTGGTTAGGAAACTGAAGACCACAGAGACTCAGTTTGTGATTTTCTCAGTGCTGTCAAATTAAAGACAAGGGAAGTAGAAGGAAGAATTGCTTGAGGAAATGAACTTCCTCAGGTGGTTTTTGAGGAAGATTGGGATTTTTAGATGATGGCTTAAAATATTGCAGTAGCAGACTCTTGGCCAGGGATAGAGAACACCTAAAAAAAAGATACCTTAAAAAGAATGTAGTTGCTTGGTGTCTTGCAAATTTAATCAAAAGAACTTTAAAATAGAAGATGATGGAAGAGAGGAGAAAAGTGTGTATGTTGTGTGTGTCTCCACTAAACTAGAGATCGTACAAAATAGCAACAATGAAGAATGAGGAGTAGATGAGGCCTACAAAAATTCACAGGAGACAAAAATTTAAAAAAAAAGGAACAAAACCTGTGGCCTCAGATGTTATATAGCACCATAGATTTAGAGTTGGGAGGGGTCTCAGAGTCCACCAATTCCAATCCCTTTATTATTATCAATGACAAAACTAAGGCACAGAGAGTAAGTGGCTTGTCCAAGGTAACATAGCTAGTCTGAGCAAGTTTGAACTCAGACCTTCCTGATTCCAAGACCAGTGCCTTACTGAGTTTAACTAATAAGCAAAAGGGATTAATGGTCTTAATTCAAGGTGTCAAATTTGGCCTTTTAGATATCACTGAGACTTGGTGGAATCAAATCCATGACTGGAATATTGCTCTGTGTAGGTCAATCTTATTTAAAAGAACCAGGCTAGGTAAAGGAGTAGAACGGAATAGCATTGTCCATCTTTATTTTTTGTTACTTAGAAAAATTATCAGCACACATAAATAAAGAAGGATAGGAAAGGAGCATTGCATATGAAACCAGTAATCTACTATACACAGATTTTTTTTAAATGTGCATTAAATTTAATATAGTAATTCCAACATTGCCTGACCTGACAGTATCATCTTTGGAATGTCTTTTAATAACATTATATATTGAGATATATTTATTAAAAGAAATAGATCAATGGGAAGGCATGGTGGAGAATAGATCAATAAGGGAAAAACAAAAGAAAAAAAATTTTTTTCATCACAGGACAACCTGAGAAGAAAGAGGAAATAGATGGGGAGTTGGAAACATCACAAACCTGACACAGAAATATGACTCTGTCTCTGTCTCTGTCTCTCTGTCTCTCTGTCTCTCTGTCTCT
>NW_027185903.1:6441511-6466663 GCF_028583685.1 Petaurus breviceps papuanus
CTCTCTCTCTCTCTCTCTCTCTCTCTCTCTCTCTGTCTCTCTCTCTCCCCTTCCCCTCTCTGTATCTCTGTCTCTATCTCTGTCTCTGTCTCTCTGTCTCTGTCTCTCTGTCTCTCTCTTCTTCCTCCTCTCTCTGTCTCTGTCTCTATCTCTATATCCCTGGCTCTGGCTCTCTCTGGCTCTCTCTGGCTCTCTGGCTCTATCTCTGTCTCTGTCTCCTATCTCTCTCTCCCAAAACTGAATAACTAATCATTTCTTGATTTTCTTTCATGATAATTTCATGCTTTAAGAGGCAGATAAATCAAAAAGGGGAATTCTATTCTTCTCACTGAATGAGAAGTGAGACAGTGTGGCAGAAATGAAAGGAGGTCACTACCTCCTAGTATTCATGATAGAGGAGAGAAAAGCTGGGCATTTTCTAGCATGTTCTAAATTTTGGGAAAGCAGTTTTCAAATGATTGGGGAGAATATGTAGGATCCCATGTACTAAGGTTCATATTCCATTAGAACATAAGCTCCTTGGGAGTAGGGAATATTTTTGCCTTTTTTTTTTATTCCCACTTTTAGCATAGTTTAGTGTGTATAGTGAGCACTTCATAAATACTTGTTGGCTTCTTATCTAAACATGTGCAGGAGAAGTTAGGCTAAGAGAGATAGGAAACTCTCATTTTACATATATATCTATTTGTGTTTAATGATAAGTATCTCTAGGGGAGAAGAGAGGGTGGGTGAGGGAAGAAACAAAAGAAAAAATGTACATGATAATTTTGTTGTGCATTCGAAAGGAATAGCAAGTTGTGCTTAGCAGATTTGCAGTTTCGTGTACAATAAGCTTTTTATTATACTGTGTTATGGAAATGTTTGTTTTATTACATAAATTAAAAAGAAAAGAATGAAATTCCTTTTTTTCAGAATTAATTTATTTATTTTTAGTTTTCGACATTCATTTCCACAAGATTTTGAGTTCCAAATTTTCTCCCCTTCACTCCCCTATTCCCCACCCCAAGATGGCAAGCGTACTGATTACTCCTTCCTGCAGTCTGTCCTCTCATATATCCCCCCCCAATCCCTCCCCTTCCCCCTTACTTTCTTGTAGGGCGAGACGGATTTCTATACCCCATTGAATAAAAGAATTAAATTCTAGAGATGTAAAATGCTAGAGATATAATTAGGAGGAAAAATGGGAGTCATTTGAAGATGCCAGTAATGAAGATACATAGAGAACCAAGATCTTTCAAAGATACATACAGAAATTGGAAGCAAGGTTGACTATACCAATATGGCACAGTCCTTTGAAGTTAGTATCAGGAATGCAAAAGCTGAGAACAAGCTGAAACTAGCAAGGAAAATTCAGGACACCAAAAAACCAAAAAGGGCTTTATTAGTCATATTGGGGGGGGGGGTAGGAAGAGAACAAAAGAGAAGATGGGACCCACAGCTTGGATGGATGAAACAATAATATCTGATAACAACAAGAGAGAAGGCAGTTATTCGGTTTTATTTTGCTTCTGTTTTCTCAGAATTTGTTGATTTGTTGGCTTATGGGGAGTCAACAGCCTAGATGAAAAAGGAGAGAGTAAGAGGCATCTAGCTGCCCTGGATTAATTCAAATCACCTGAACCAGACAGATGGCCTTCATCCTCAGCTACTGGAAAACCTGGGGGATATAATTATTAAGCCACTGTCAGTGATACTTTATGTATCGTGGAGAATAGAAAACAGACTAGAAACAGGACAGATGTCCCCATTGTCACAAAAGGAAAGAGAAATTGTAAATTTTAGGACAGTGAATTTAATTTAAGTTCCTGGGGAAATATCTAAAAGAAATCATTAAAAAGAGAGTTCATGAAAGCCCAGAGAAGGAACTCATGATAACAAAGAATCATTATGGTTTCATCAAAAATAGACCACGTCAGTCTAATTTTATTTTCTTTTTGACAAGATTATTAATACAGTAGCTCAAGAGAGTGCTATAGATATACTGCACCTAGATTTTAGCAAAGCATTTGATAAAAATTATCTATTTTGTGGAACATATAGAGCATTGTAGACTAGATAATTAACAAAATTTAATGGATTCAGAAATGGTTGAATAGCCAGATTCAAAATGCATTCATTCATTCATGATTAATGGTCCAACTGGCAGGAAGTCTCCAGTGGAGAGCTCTGGGGATCTGTGCCTGGCCCTGTGTTAACATTTTTATCAATGACTTGGTTGGTATGCTTGTCAAATTTGCAAGTGACACAAACTGGGAGGAATAATCAGCACAGCAGATAGTGTAATCAGAGTCTGAATACATTTTGATGGGCTAGAGCCTTGGGCTAGATCTACTGAAAGGAAATTCAGTTGGGATAAATGTAAAGTCTTATACTCAGATGCAGACAACAGATTTCACAAATCTAAAATGTGGGAGGCATGGTTAGAGAGCAATTTGTCCAAAAAGATCTGAGGATTTGATTGGTCTGTGAGCTCAAAGATAAGATGAAGTGGCCAAAAATGAGAAAACAAAAACATTGTCTTGGGCTGCCTTAAATAGGACAAAGTTTATAATGGTATAAAGTCCCCATTGTAATCTTTCCTCAAATACATCTGAAGTGCTGTGAACAAATCTGAAGTAGTCCGCTCAGTTATTGGTCCTATAGTTTAGGGAGGATATTAATAAACTGCAGAGCTTCCAAAGGAGGTCAACCAGACTAGAGAAAGGCCTTGATATGTACCACTGATAGATTCTAAAGATAGACAAGAAATAAATAGGATGACAGGACACCAGATTATATTTGGGGATTTTTCTAGTATTTTTAGTGATATCCAGTTTCTTTCTGAAATAAAGTTATCAATTGATCAACAAACATCGATTTAAAGTCAATTATGTCAGATGCTATAATAGGAACTGAGGATTCAAAGACAAAAAAATGAAACTGTCCTTGCCCTCAGGGAGCTTACATTTTATGGGAAGGGAAGTGGTACAGTGGATAGAGGAATAGAGTATTGGACCTGGAGTTAAGAAGATATGAGTTTACATCTGGCCTCACACCACCACTAGCTGTGTGACCCCAGACAAGTCATCTAACCCTGTTTGCCTCAGTTTCCTCACCTGTAAAATGAGCTGGAGAAGGAAATGGCAAACAACTCCAAGATCTTCGCCAAGAAAACCCCAAAGGGAGTCACAAAGTTGGACACTACTAAAATGCAAAAAACAGCAAAAAGAACAGCAAAAAAAAAAGTAAGGGTGAAGTTGATTGATATTTATTTAACTAGTCATCTTATTCCTCTTAAAGTTAAGTGGTAAGATATCCAATCAATCAATACCAGTCTTTAGCTTAAGTATGAAAAGTCCCTAGGAATATTCAGGAATCACATGCAGATAATTTGAGGAAACATATGGCAAACTCCAGGGGTCATACACAAGTTATCAAGGCAGTTTAGATCCAGAGTCATTGGAGGGGTTAAAATGAGTGTAGCATTCCAGGAAATCTCCTGTGGAGCAGCAGCCTAGGAGAAGGAGAGGCCTCAGCTTCAACCTCATCCTAGGTCTATTTCCACCCCTTTTTGACTAGAGATTCACCGCTCCACAAGGAGCCCAGCAAAAACACAAACCAAAACAAAGATGAAAACTAGCCACGCCTAAGGGGAACTTCTTGGCATCCCTGTCAATGGGAGAGAAGGGTATTTTGTTCCAGGTGAAAAGTGATGAAGGGTGATTGGTTTCAATTCACTCATTTTTACCTCCCATACTTCTTTGGGAATCATGCCTACTATGTGCCAGCTAGTTTAACAAATGAGATCTCTTTTGATCTTCACAACCACCCTGTGAGGTAGGTTTTATTATTATCCCCATTTTACAGTTGAGGAAACTGAGGCAGATAGAGGTTAAGTGGCTTGCCCAGGACCACACAGTTAGTGAGCATCCAAGGCTAGATTTGCATCTGGGTATTCCTGACTCCAGGTCCACCTTTGAGTGTATAACAAAGGTGTGAGTGAATGCAGACTGTGTCCTGCAGTTTATGCAGAGGCACATGCACTGTCTTTCTGGTTTATACTGCTTACATTACCTTTCCTGTTTTAGTACTTGTTTCTCTAGTCCTTTGGTACCAGACTTACTTGCTGCTCCTCACACCTGTCACTCTATCTCCTGATTCCCTTCCTTTGGACTCTCTCCCTCATGCCTTCAATGTTCTCCCTCCTCCCCGTTACCTCCCGGCTTCCCCAGATACCTTCCAGCTTAGCTCAAATGCCATCTTCTACAGGAGGGCTTTCCCACTCCCCTACGCGCTAGAGTCTTCTCTCTGAAATTACCTTCTATGAATTCTGCATACATTTTATATATACAGAGTTATTTACATGTTGTCTTCCTTCTCCTTAAAATGTCATCTCCTGGAGGGCAGAAACTGTGGTTTTTGTCTTTATATATGTAAGTATAGAGATAGATAGATAGATAGATAGATAGATAGATAGATAGATAGATAGATAGATAGATATCCCAAGCACTTAATACAGTCGTATAATTTTGCCATAGATGTGTTTCAAAAATCCCAAAATCAATCTATATGGTAGGGAACATTTTGAGTATAATTGGAATTTTGAGCTTACTTCTTCTTGATTTCTTCCATGAGAAACAATGGGAGAACTTGGAAAACTGTACCACTTTACAATAACTTACAAGTTGCAACCCTTCAGAGTCCACTTCCACAAGCAAATTTCAGGTCTTTGTCCAGGTAAAATGCCATATTTCTTGTATATGTTCTGATGCATTAATTGCTGCAGGTAGAAAAGGGCTAGTTTCACCAAACACAAACCTCACCCTCACCTCCCAGCTTCTGCCATGGCCTTCCACAAGAGTGAGGAGCTGTGACTTGCCCCAGTACTAATGCAGCCTGGATTCAACTGCAGGCCAGCAGCAGCCCGACCAAGTGGACACTATTTATTTTAGTATTTATATACAGACGGTTCTTGCTTTATGTTAGTGGATCATTCCACAAACCTCTACAAAAGCCAATTCTTAAGTAATATTAATTTGTCCACAGAGTGGGGAAGGGAGAACAGTAGAAAGGGGCCCAGCTCCTTGGAGGGAGGGGCGAGCATGAAGTTCAGAGACGGTGAGGACTGGGGACAAAGAGGCAAGAGCAGGAGGAGTAACATACAGGGACAGAGACAGACATGCCGTGCCCAAATATGAATGGATCCCAGTGGGGACAGACAGAAGACAGACACGCAGGGGCTGGACATGCAAAGGTCTCCTCTCTCAGCCTGTCATTCTCAGAAGCCAAGCCTCTCATCAGGCAGCTGTGGCAGCTAGTCTCTGAGCATCCTTTCTTCTGTTTTCACTTGGAAGATTTTTTTTCTTTTTTTTTTTTGGGGGGGGGTGGGAGGCCACAGAGCACTAAGGGGCAGGAAAGAAGAGAGAGCTCAATACTGTACAGTAAAGTTAACATAGCTGTTATTTTTGGAAAGTGCATTTCTTTCAGAATTCTTTAGTAAAGTCGAATTTGCATAAGGCAAATTTATGAGAGAGAACGGTGTATTTCTTAACCATTTAATATGTATAAAACTGTGCTGCTTTTTAAAAATTAGGCTCCTATCTTTTTTAATGTGTCGCTGATGAAATTTTTGAGCTTTGTGTCATTAACCCCATTTCACCCCATAAACTCTGTGGTTTTTATTGCAGGTCTGAATAGCTTGGTATTTATATATGTCCAATTGCAGCACAACTGACTGAATATAGTGAGCATTTAATGAATGCTTGTTCAGTGGCTTCCTGGAGCCTTTGATAGAAATGGAGAATTTGGTGTTGGAGGGAGGAGAAGAGTTAATGAGTTTTGTTTTGGTGTTTCCAGGATGTCTAGCTGGAAATGCCCAATAGACAACTTGTGATGCAAGACTAAAATTCAGGAGAAAGAATTAGGCTAGAAAGATAGAGGTACAAGTCATTTGTATGGAAATTATGATTAAGCTTTTGGAAACTGATGAGATGATTTAGAGTATAAAGAGCAAAGAGGACCCAGGACAGCCTTGGGGGTGGGGTGGGGTGGGGAGGGATTAAGAGAGGAGGTGGGGAAGTAACACCCACAGGCAGTGGGGCAAGAATGAAGATCCATTGAAGGAGACTGAGCAGCCAAATAGGTATCTGAATGGAGAAAAGTGTCCTTTTTTACAAAGTAATTTCATGAGGAAGAGCTGGGACTGGAGGTGGGGGGTGGGGAATGGTAAAGGGAAGATCAGGAAAGGCTTCTTCTAGGACATGGTACCTCAGATGTACTTTAGAGGAAGCTAGGGATTCTGTGAGAGGGAAATGAAAAGGAAGTACATTACAGACATGAACAACCACTTGTGCAAATATTCGGAGGTTAGATATAGAATGCCATGGGCAGGGAAGCATTTACTGGGGTTCTGTGAAGAATGGGAAATAGATTTAAAATCAGGGAGTCTGAATTCAATTCCTGGTTCCGATATTTACTGTCTTAGTTACCATAGGCAAGATGCCACCTTCCAGGGTTTGTTTGCTTGTTTCTGTAAAATCTGCATCTGTAAATTGAGGGCATAAATTATTTTTTTATGTCATGGATTCCCAGTAGTCTGATGAAGCCTATGGAATAGGTTATTTCTAAATAATTGGAGGAAATGCTAAATTTTGGTTAGAGATTAGTGAAAATGAATCTATAATTTTTCCCCATCTAAGTTCAATATGGATCTGTGGGTCCACAAGGGGTCAGTGGATCACAGGTTGTCCAAATGGAAAACAAAGTGGCTTAAGTGAGACAGAATGGTTGCCTTTAGGGGCTAAGACTAAGAATTCACTGCTCAAGAAATCACATTAGATTCTCAGGAGGAAAGAGGGGGAACTCAGCAGAATTTTTTTTTTAAAAGACTGAAATTACTTCCTCTCCTCTTCTGTGTGTGTGTGTGTGTGTGTGTGTGTTTGTGTGTCTTCCTCTGTTTTGGTGGACTCTGGTCCCTGGTGGACATAGGACACAGACATATACACACATAATTTTTCCCCAACTTCTTTTTTCTAAACTAAATGAATAATCTTTTAACTAGCAAGGCATACTTAATGGATTGAGAAACAAAATAGTATAAAACTCTTTTGTAACCAGAAAAAGACTTCATTAGGTCTTTGCTTAATCCCTCGGGAGGAAAAAAAAGCCAATACCTCACTTTAATGAACTAATTTATGGCCCACTGGCACTGGACAACCCCCACCACTCAGGCTGACTAGATAGATGAAAAGAGGGGTTTCATTAGGAATATGTCAAGAGAGTTTGGGGGGAAGGGTATCCTCTACAAGTCAGCAATCTAGAGCTCACAAATCCTTTCCTTTTTAAGTCTTGCTCTCCTTTATTAAATGAACTGTGGATACTATCACTTTGCCTATAAAGGTTCTGAAATTGTTAAATGTACCTGAAGTGATTCCTCAATTGTTTTTACTCAAGATAGTTGTATAAAAGACGTGATCTAATTATTTCCGTACAAGTCTTGTATATTCTCCCTCCTTAAGGAAAATAGCCACGTCTTTCAAGAAAGCCAAGACTTTCTTGATCCACTCCCTACCTACCCTCCTCGCCTCCGGTATCCCAAAGAAGAGCCTCTTGTGGGAAAGCAACGCGCCTTAGGCCATGGAGGACGTAAACATCAAAGGCTAGATTTGTTAGAAAAGAGTTTCACTCCCAGAAGATGTTGATTAAGCTGTAACAGGAATAACAAGTAGTTTCAATAACAAGAGTTCAAATACATTTGAGCATTTTGTTTTCCATAGATTTTCATTAGGGCAAGATAACTTACTCTATCTGTTTAGAGAAGCCCTCTTTGTTGTTGTTAAGTAGTGTCCCACTCTCTGTAAACACATTTTGGGTTTTCTTGGCAAAGATACTGGAGTGGTTTGCCATTTCCTTCTCCAGCTCATTTTACAGATGAGGAAACTGAGGCCAACAGGGCTAAGTGATTTACCCAGGGTCACATAGCTAGTAAGTGTCAGAGGCCAGATTTGAACTCAGAAAGATGAGTCTACCAACCTCAGTCCCAGTCCTCTATATCCACTGTACCACCTGCCTGACCAGAAAAGCATAGCAGAAAAAGCACTGGAATTCAAGTCAGGAGAGCTTTAACACTCACTAAATACATGAACATGGGCAAGTCACTTAGCTCTTGGACTTAGTTTCTTCATCTGCAAAATGGGAATCATAATATTTGAACTATCTCTCAGGGATATTGTAATGAAAATTGTTTGTTTGTTTTTTTAATCTTACAGAATTATGTAAGTGCAAGCAGCAGCTTTCCTGGAAAGAGTGCAGGCAGTCAGGAGATCTGGGTGTGCAGCCTCTGAGTCCCTACTTCCTCATCTCCTTCTGTCCTGTGACCCAATGACACTGTCCTCCTTATTATTCCTCAAACAAGACACTCCATCTCCATCCTTTGGACATTTTCACTGGCAGTTCTCCATGCCTGGAATACTGTCCCTCTTCTCCTCTGCTGCCTTGTTTCCCCTAGTTAAAATGTCATCCCCTCTCAAAAAGATTCCCCTTAATTCCGGTGCTTTCCCTCTGTTGATTATCTCCAATTTACCCAGTATATAGCATGTTTATACATAATTGTCCACCCCCATTAGACTGTGAGTTTCTTGAGAACAAGGACTGTCTTTTGTCTTGCTTTGTATCCCTAGGGCTTATCACAGTACCTCTCAGGTGGTATAGTAGGTGCTTGATAAATGTTTACTGATTGACATCTACAAAATTGGGGGTAGTTGGACCCTGTGCTATCAGAGGTCCCTTCTGGCTCTGTGACTCAGTAACATGTACAGGATCTAAGCAGAGTCTGCGGGTCAGAGGAACACGGATTCTGAGATGGAAAGGACTTTAGAAGTCAATGGTCAAATGTTCTCATCTCAAAGATGAGAGAATTGAAACCCAGAGAAGTAAAATGTTTTTTGCAAGGTGACACTGCTAGTTAATGGCAGAACTGAGATGAGAGCCCAAGTCTCCTGACTTCCAGGTCAATACATTTCCTATTATACCGAGCTGCCTTCTATGGTTGCACTTGTTGACGAGAAAGAAATTTCTAAGAATCTTCAAAACTTGAAAGTTTCTAGTGGGGAAATTAGAGACATCTTTTGTAGTTGAAGATAACCAATGTTAATAAAATGGCTATCCCAAATTAATTTCATGTCCATGACTGTGATCTTGGATAGGAAGCTGAATTTTCTTTGCCTATGCCTTGTTCCAGAAGTGTTTTTATAAGGAAGGGGCAGCTGCACCAGGTGTGGAGTCAGGAAGACTCATCTTCCCAAATTCAAATCTAGTCTCAGACACTTACCAGCTGTGGGACCCTGGTCAAGTCACTTAATTCTGTTGCCTCAGTTTCCTCATCTGTAAAATGAGATGGAGAAGGAAATGGCAAATCATCGCATTATCTTTCCAAAAAAAAAAAAAAACCCAAATGGACTCACAGTCAGACACCACAGAACAACAATAATAGCACTCACATGACCCTTCAAGGTTCACAAAGGGCTTTCCATATGTTGATTCATTTGATCCTTAAACACTTCTTTGAGGTAGATGTTATTATCCCCACTTTACAGATCAGGAAACTGAGGCACAGGGAGATTCAGTGACTTGTGAAGGTCATGCTGCTAAGGAAGTGTCTAAGGCAGGATTCCAATTCTGGTCTTCTTGACTCCATCATGCACCATACTCTATCCACTAACAGCAGCACGTTGGGGAATGGCTGAACAAGTCATAGTATATGATTGTGATGGAATACTATCATGATATGTGAAGTGATGAGCTCAATGATCTTTAAAAACCATGGACAGACTTGCATGAAATAATGAAAAACAAAAGGAGCAGAACCAAGAGAATATTGTATACAGTAATAACAATATTGTTTTAAGAACAACTTTGAGTGACTAAGTCATTTTGACTACAATAAATACCCCAATAAACAACAAAGGACATATGACGGAAGATGCTATCTGCATCCAGAAAAAGAACAGATAAATAGAAATCTGTATAGAACAGTTTTACATGTGTGTATATATACACATACATATATATGCATATTTCTTTCTAATGGTAGCCATCTCTAGAGCAAGATGGGGGGGGGGAGAACAAAAGGGAAAAAGAAGAAAGTTACATGATAACTTTATTATATATTTAAAAGGAATAGCAAGTTGTACATAATCGTTTTGTAATTTCAAGTACAATCATCTTTTTTGTTTCTATCCTACTATGTTATGGAAATGTTTATTTCTTAAGTTCAGAAAAAAAATTTTAATGGGCCTAGAAAGGGACTTGTAAAGACTCTTTTGATTGCATTTCAACTTTTGCTTCAGGAGGCATGTATTTGGCTTCAGAAATGCCTGTGTTCAAATCCTAACTAGACAAATCTATTCCTTGTTCAATTCACTCCATAAGGAGGGTTCTGGGAGGCAATGTGATACACTAGAAATACCACTTACTCGGGTTGTCAGACCTGGTCTCAAATCTTGCCTCTGATGCTTACTACCTTGTGACTATGGGTAAATCACTTTGCCTCCCTGGGCCTCTTTCCTCATCTCTAAAATAGTTGGGGTTTAACCAGACGATTTCAGAGGTCCCACCCAGCTCTAGACCCGTGATTTTCAAAGATTTCTTTCTGATCTATTATTTTATGATAGGAGAGTCTATGAGAACCTGGCTGTACGGCATAACAGAAACACAAGAATGTTGGGATAGAAGCTTCGCTGAAATAGGAGCCATCTTGAACACATCCCAGTATTACTGTAACACAAGAGAGACCAGTGACCCAAAATTATTTCCACGACTACGGGTAGATTTTTTAAAATGCCCAGACAGTTTCTGCCATTTATCCTGCTTCCTAAATGGGAAGCTACATTCTCTCTTGCTTGAAAACAATTTGCATATTTTTTCATTGCCTGTTCCTAACTCACAATAAACAATGCTAGGAGCGCCTGCCAAAAAATTGTCCAAATGCTAAACAGTTGCTATAATAGTTGCTATTGTGATGGCAACTTTGAGCTGCGGGCTTTCAAATTATAATCATCTTTTTTTTTCCTTTTAACAAAATGTACACAACTTGATTGCTGTAATCATGATTGGGTAAGTCTTATCAAAATTCATGTCATTACTGCAAAAAGGGGTGTCCTTAAATAAGCTTCCTTCAATGAGTGTTTATATTTGTACTTATATTGTGAAGCAAGTGACAGTGAAAGCTAATGGTAAACCATTAATTACCTAGTGTACATACAAATTATGGCATTGAAGTAAATAGATCAACGTAAATATATCAACAGTCAGCCTACTGCTAATCCATCCTATGGGAGTTAGAGTTGCAGAATGTCAGATCTGGAAGAAACCTTGGAGATTTAGTGAGCAACCTTTCATTAAGCATCTACCAAGGCAATTCTATTCAATGAGTCTTTATTAAGCCCTGCTATGTGCAAGGCAATGGGAGAAAGGACAAAAAACAAACAGTCCCTACCCTTTTTATATATGTGAAAACTGGTTATGATGGGAGAATTGGAATATTCCTTGCTCCCCACTGAAACTTCCAAACTTCTCTTCTACGGCCATTGCTTAATAACCCCTCCTCCTTTGAAGTTCATTCAATCCAATTCTATCCCCCAATCAAGAGTCTGGTAGCTGTTTTCTACTGAGCTCCCCCTCTTCCTCATCACATATGCCTTTCCTCAATAAGTGCTGTGCCTGGCTCATAGCTTTTCTCTCCATCTCAGCTCCTGCCTTCATGCTAGAGGATTTCAACTACATCATTTCCTCAATCTTCCCAATTCCCAGGACTTAACTTCTCTCCTCTGCCTCAACTGCACACAGACATGGCCATCCCCTTAATCTTGCTATTATTCACAAATGTTGCTCTTCTGTATTCATGAATGCCAAAATTTCTTTATCTGATTATAATGTTTTATTGCTTGCTCTTTCCTTCTGCCTTAAGACCCCTAACCCTGTCCTTAATCCCCCCTGCTCCTCAGTTCTTTCCCAGGCCATTAACTCTGCACTGTCTGTATTCACCTTCCTTACCTTGTCTACCCATTGGCAAATTAGTTCAACTCTATAACATGCTATACACTTGGATCTCTTGACCCCTTATCCTATCATTAATCACACCTTGCCAAAATATGGATTAGTCCCACCATCCATTGCCTTTGCTTCCCTTTGCATGCTACTCAGTGGAATAGGAGAAAACCACAAAACCGTGCTGACTGAGACTAATACAAATTTATATTATATAATCTCAAATGAACTTCATTACAACAAGGCAAGCCTTTCATACCTCCCTAATAAATTCACTCTCCCACTAACCATAGTAGATTTTCTAAACCTTTCCATAGCTCTGCAAGCCTCACATGGTATCCTCTCCCTCCATCTTCTCTCAGTTGAGGACCTTGCTCCATACTTCATCAAAAAATTGAAGTCTTTTGGCAAGAAGTCCCTCATCTGCCATTATCATTTCACATCACTCAGATGACTTCTCCCACTGTTTTCTGCTCCACCCTTGACTCAAATGAAATAGCCCTTCTTCTTGCTAAGGTAAACTCTTCTAAATTGACCTTTGGTCCAATTCCATGCCGTTTTTCCCAGTAGATTGCCCCCTCCAGTTCCCCTCTTTTCTCATCAATCTTTATTCTTTCTCTATGTGCTGCTTCCTAGCAGCTACGTACATATTTTCTGCTATCTTAAAAAAAATCCAACACTTAAATCAACCATCCCCATTCCTTATCATTCCACATCATTCCTCTCTTTCATAGCACACTACCTTGAAAAAAAATCTTTCTATGACTTGTACTTCCACTTTTCTCTACTCTCACTCTAAGACATCCTTCAGCTTATTTTCAGCCTCATCATTCAATAGAATCCACTCTCCACAAATTTCCCAATGATCTTTTAATTGCCAAATGAAATGGCTTTTTCTTTCTTTTAAAAAATTTTTGGGGCTTTTTTTTGAGGGGGGAAAGCAGGGCAATTGAGGTTAAGTGGCTTGCCCAAGGTCATACAGCTAGTTTTTTGTGTGTGTCATGTGTCTGAGGTGGGATTTGAACTCAGGTCCTCCTGACTCCATAGCTGGTGTTCTTTTCACTGTGCCACCTAGCTGCCCCAAAATGGCTTTTTCTCAAGCCCTTTCTGCAGCCTTTCACATTGTTGATCACCATCTTCTCCTGGATGCTCTCTGGTCTTCCTACCTGTCTGACTCCTCCTTCTTGCTGTCCCTTGTTGCATCTTCTTCTAGGTCACAACCACTAACTATAGGTATCACCTAAGGCTCTGTCCTGGGCCCTCTTCTTCTCTAAATCTGTACTGTCTCATTTGGTAATCTCATTAGCTCCCGTGGGTTTCTCCTCTCTATGAAGATGATTCTCTGATCTATTTATCCAGCCCTAACTTCTCTCCTGACCTCTAGACTCTCATCACCGGTTGCTTATTAGACAACTCAAACTTTATATCCCATAGGCCTCTTAACCTCACGTCCAAAATAGAACTCATCATCACCCTTCAATCTTTTCTTCTTCCCAACTTCCCTATTGCTTTGGAAGGCACCATCATCTTTTTAGTGACACAAGTCACAACCTTGTTGTCATCCTTAATTCATATAACAAATCTTTGGGGAAGACTTGTCCTCTCTACCTCAATGACATCTCCTGTATACCTTCATGGAATCTCTTATATGTATCCCCTTCTCTCCCTTCACATGAACACCATCTTGGTACAGATCTGTAATCTGTATCAGCTCATACCTCAACTATTGCAGTAGACTTTCAATTGGTCTCTCTATTTCATGTCTCTCCCCCCTCCACTTTGTGCTCCATTCAGCTACCAAAGTGATCTTTCTAAAGTGCAGTTCTGACCACCTCAACCTCCCTGTCCCCTTCTCACACACTCACACTCAGTAAACTTTGATGACTTTCTACTACTTTGATGATCAAATAGAAAACCCTTATTTTGGCTTTCAAAGCCCTCCACAACCTGCCCCTTTTCTACCTTTGTAGTGATCTTAAATTTTACTTTCCCTTCCCATACTCTAAAACCCAACAATAGTGACCTTCTACTTTGTTTCTGGTTTCTTACTAGCATAAAAAATACTGCTATGAATATTTGGGTATACATAAGCCATTTATCTCTGTCTTTGGCATTCAAGGGGCATATGCCCAGTTGGTGAGATCTCTAGATCAGAAAGTATAGACATTCTAGAGCCTTTTTTGGAAAATTCCTAATTGCTTACCAGAATGACTGGAATAATTCACCATTCCACCAATAAGATATTAGGGTTACTGTCTTTTGACAACTCTTCTGACATTGACTATGCCCATCCCTTGTCATTTTTGTCAGTTTACTGAGTGAGGTAAAATCTCAAAATTCTTTTGTTTTACATGTCTCTTATTAGCAGTGATTCAGAGCAATATTTCACATGAATGTTAATTGTTTATAATTTTTCCTTTGAGAACTGTGTCTTCTGACCATTTATCCATTGGGGAATGGCTCTTGGTCAAATGTACTTCTGTTAGTTGACCACATCACTAGGATATCAAAAGTTTATTAAAGATATTTGATGCAAAGATTAAATTTCCTTTCTTATCCTAGTTGCACTAATTTTGTTGATATAAAAGTCTCTCCATTTCAAGTACATACACAATTCTTTTTCATTTCTTCGAACTATATTCATTTTTTTAAATTTTGGGAGTGTGATTTTCCTCTCTTCATTTGATTAAGTTATCTGGATTTTACTAGCTTTTTTTCTTCAAAGAACAAGCTTTTAGTTTTATCAATTCTTTAGTCTTTCTGTCTTTTATTCTCATTTCTCCTCTAATTTTTACTCTTTTGTGCTGATTTTGGGTTTATTGGTTGATTTTCCAGCTTTTTAAATTGCATATTTAGTTCATTCATCCTCTCATCTTGTTAATGTATGTTCACAGAGATAAGATTTTTACTCAGAGGACTTCTTTAGTTGCATCGCAGAAATTTTGGCATGTTATTCCATCGTTATCATTCTTTTTCACATATTTATTAGTTGACGCTATGATTTTTTTTTCTTTGAACCATTCGTTATTCAGGGTATTACTGTTAATTTTCCATTTAGTTCCGTGTCATTTGCTTGTGTTCTCTGCATTACCCTTTTTATTGCATCATGGTCCGTTGCCTACAGGATATCAAGGAGGAGGTTGTCCTACAAGCAACTAGAGATGAAGATCTGCAGATTGGGAGAGAAGAGAAATCAGGGTTAGAGATAAAAAAAATATGAGAATCATTTATATAATACTAGTGGCAAAAGCTCAAGCATCAATAAGATTGACATTAGGGAGAATTTAAAGAGAGGAGGAAAGAACACAAGGCCAGAACCTTGAAGAAAATTCCTCTCAAAAGATTTAGGAAGATGTTAAGAAATTTGGATTTTGTTAAATAGGTAATAACCACTGAAGTGTCGGGTGCAGAGGAATCATATGATCGGCTGTGTATGTAAGGAAAATCAGTCAGGCAGCTATGTGAGAAGGATGACATAAAGAGAAGTAGAGATAAGAAACAGGTGAATTTGATCCATGGATGTGCTGGAGCCAGCTTGAGAGCTGATTGTTAAATTTTCAGTCAGAGTATTAGCACCTCAGAAATCCACAAACACCACAAATCAGGTCTTGATTTGTTTGTTTTGCTGATTAACTAGACTTAAGAATGGAATTGATTGTATTTTAAAACAGGAAATGACTTGTTACTGATGTGGAATCCATTCCTGAAGCAGCTGTCTGTGGTAAGACCACCAACTTCTTAGATCAAAGACTAAAAGTGATGCAAACACAGAAAAAAATAACTATGTTAATAATGCAGATTAAATTTAAAAATCTGTTTTGTGTACGATCTTTTTCTCCAGAGAGGAAGTTGTTAAAAATTTACCAGACCACCCCGATTAGATCTCTAGGCCTCATTTTATAGATGCCACTGCACAAAACACATTGTATAGTTGAAAGAACTTGGAACTCCAAGGTGGGAAAAATAACTTTGTCATTAAAAAATAATAATGAACCCTTCTCTGGGTCTCAGTGCCTTATTCTGTAAAATGTGGAGGTAAGGCAGGGGTTGTGGAGAGGTCCGTGCCCACTAGTTGCATTCCAATTTAAATTTCTATGACTTGCAGAACTCTTTGACTTGTAGTTAGAATCACTCATTCAATAAACATTTATTAACCACTTTGTATGTGCCAGGAACTGTGCTAGCAAAGAAAATACAAAACAGCTGGATTGAGAAAGAATCAAATCCCTATTACTCATGTTTCTTGTCTGTGTGATTTATAATAAATAGCTGAAATCATATATCAAGAATATATAACAGAGTGGGGGCAGGAAAAGGATGAGGACAGTTTGGGAAACCTGCAGTGATGCTATCCTGGCAGGATACTTTTTGAACAATTTTCAAAAAAAAAGTCAATAAGTAATAATAACCCTGAACGCGGAGAAGTACCATAACGTAGTAGATAGAGGTCAGTTCTCTGGTCACAGAAAAGCTGGGTTCAAGTAGGTTTTCTTGTTGGCTTTGTAACCCTGGGGCAAGTCAATTTAACCTATAAATTGTAGCTCAGGTGTCAATTTACACTAGTAGAGGGAGCCTATATGCAGAGTTCCTATGCTAATTAAATCACAAGTCCAGAAAAAGAATAATAATGATGAATACAAACATATTGGTGGGGGTTTTTATTACAGAACACAGAGGGCAGTTAGGTAGAGTGGGGTCCTGGCCTTTGAGTTCCGAAGCCTGGGTTCATTTCCTTCCTACATTTAGTAACCTTTTGATTCTGGGAAAGACACTTACTTAGTCACTAGGTGGTTCAGCTAAGACCCTGGGATTGATCAATCCAGATGGTTTCTAGAGTCCACAGAAGTAGGGAGCTCCCCACACTGATTGCATCAAACAAAGCAGTGCACAATAACAAAATACTTTATCAGTTATCTCATGTATGCCATTATTTTTCTCTAAGAAACATGGAATATGAGAAGACTTCTATGAACTGCTGTAGCACACAGATGAAAACAATGCTGAAAGGAAGCCCAACTCTGAGTAATTAAAATAACCAATCTTGTTCTCTGAAAATATATAATGAAAGACAACTCCCTCCTGAAAAATATAGGGGTAGGAGGGACAGTGTTGCATACATTGTCAGACCACTGACCTTGTCTTACTTAGTTGTTATTCATTGTTTTCTCTGTTAATGATGGTGGAGTATGGGAATCCTGAGAGGCCATATTCAAAAAAGACTGCAATTTTACAATAAAAGGCATCAATAAGGCCTTTAAATTTTTTAAACTAAAAACCAGACTATATAAAGTAAATATATCATCTCATTTGATCTTCACAACTCGTGAGTCATAAAATGCAAGTATTAGTATCCTCATTTAAAAGATTAGGAAATTCAGGCTCTGAAATTAAGTCAAACAATCTGAGTAAGTCTATTTCTGATCCAGTGTTTTGCCATGGAATCTGAAATTCTACTTGGGAAACAGAAGGGTGGGGGACAGGGCCAGAAAAGGATATTTTGATTTCAATCATGGGGAACAGTTCATATGTAGACAGGCATGGAAGCAAGAGATAGATTGGGGAACCAAGTAGTGATCGAGTTTGATAGAAACATAGAAAGGAAATATAAAGAAGTCTGGAAAGCAATGTGAAGCAAGATGGCGGAGGGCATTAGATGTCAGTCTAGGGAATTTATATTTTATACTAGATCAATACCACAAAGTCTTATTCGGTTGTTGCATTATGACATGGAGGCGACTCTCTGTTTTCAAAAGCTATGCCCAATAGAGGGCAAGCTCTGGCCAGTACTGCTATTGGAGAAAGGTTTCAAGCACAATTCAGAAGACAGTAGACTGAGGCTCATTTCAGAGGGCCAGACTAGCTCATCTCTCTCTGCTCATCACCTCTAGGTTGGTCACCTGGTGATGAATTCTTTGGCCATGGCAACCAGTGAAACAAAGCAAAATACATAATGGCCCATCATCCTGTTTGACTCCCTTCTGTTTTTGCAGGGATAGCTATAGAAAAAGGGACAGAGAATGCTGAGAATCACAAGTTTTCAGATATCTACAAACTTAAATGTAGAGCCGCTAGCAGTCCAGATGTGAGATCTTTGTCCAATGACTAATGCGTAGACATACTACTGGAGGAACTGAATTATATCATTCTTGACATTATTGCTATAAACAAAACCAAAATAAAGAAGTTGTAGTTAAATCAAGGGATAGTTCAGAGATTATGCTATGAGAGATAAATAAAGGAGTTGGAGGGGTTGGTTTTATAGCGAGTCCAAAAACCATGAGAAACATTATTTTATATTTTATATCATTTCATATGTCAGTTAATGATATTTTTTATAAAAAGATCACTATAAAAATAATTCTACCTTCTGCACCAGTCTGATGCAAGAGATTTAGAAGTAGAGAAATTCTATGAAGAATTGTATAAGATTTAAATCAAATAACTTATGTAGTTATTTATTTCAAGGCAAATGTGGGGAAAAGTTAGGATTATGAGAAACATTGGGAAAGGACTAATGATGAAACATACTCTTCTCCTCTAGAGGAAGAACTGACGTTGTCTGAATACAGATTGAAGCAAACTATTTTTTTACTTTCATTCTTTTTGGCTATTTGACATTCTTGTTGTTCTAGTCTTCTTGTACAAAATGACTAATATGGAAATGTTTTACTTGATTGAACATGTATAACCTATAGTGGCTTGCTTATCATCACAGAGAAGGGGGGAGGGAAGAGAAAAAAGAGGGAGGGATAGAATTTGGAACTAAAAACTTTTTTAAGTTTAAAAATTGTTTTACCATGTAATTGGGATAGAAATATTATTTTAAAAAAAAAGAAAATATGGATCATTTGTAGACTCCACAGCAGGCTTACACATATGTAAGTAATGTTTTCTTTGAGAAAAGAATAAAATGACTCTAGACATGAGAGCACTAAATGACATTACAAAAAAAATGAAATTGATTTTAACAGACAAGAAAGGACTTGTTGCTGATGTGGGAGTCATTTGTGAATCATTTATCTATAGTAAGAACACTAGCTTATTAGAACAAAGACCAAAAGTGGGATAAAGCTAGAATAATAAAAACAAGATATAATATCCAATTTAAATGCCATCATCCTGATCTATTTAAACAAATTATTGATAATGAAAAATGGGATATGGATAGAGGAAAAGACATAGACACAGACTATATGGAAATTTAACAAATTTAAAGCAATTAACAGGGCAATACTGGTTTAGAATATTAATTTTTTGCCAAATCATATGGATAGGCATGGTCTTATCATCACTATTCCAAATTAAAACAAGTAGCAAAGGAGGAAAAAAGAAATTTAAAGAAAGTTTAGTGAAAGATTCAGCTAAGCAAGGTCATCTTGAGAGTATTAAAGTATGAAATTGGAAAGAAAACAACAAGCAACAAAAAAAAAGATCTGTGAAGATATTTATAATCAACTTTTTTCACTGTCAGAGATAGGGATGCCACATTAGATTCTGACATCATATCCTTCAATGTGCTGCTAGAAAAAAAAGGAAATGACACCGAAAAAAAAGATGGGAAAAGCAGCTTGACTAGAGCAAGTCTACTCAGAGGATATTTGTGCTGGTCACCACGTGGTGGTGAAGGCCTTGAGAAAATAATTCTAAAGGTATCTGAAGGAGAAAGACAATGTCAAAACCAAGGAGAAAAAAATCACAGATCTCATTAATTTGGGTTTATTTTTTTTTAATTTATTTTATTTTGTGGAAAGGAGTCCCACATTAATTTTTTTTAAATAATGATGAAAATATCAACAACAATGGATGCCTATTTCCCCATCTACACAAACATTTTGTGAGGAGGAAAGGAAAAAGTATTTATTCATCATCTATTATTTTCCAGACTGTGCTAAGCACTTTACAGATACTATCCTATTTGATCCTCACAACAGCCCTATGAAAGAGGTACAATTATTATCCTGATTTTTAAAAAGTTAAAGAAACTGAGGTGGATCAGATAAATGACTCTCTCAGGGTGACAGATCTAGTAAGCATCTGAGACTGAATTTGGGTCAGATCCTCCCGACTGCAGGTCTAGTATTCTATTTACTATGTCACCTAGTGATACGTCCTCAATGAGTCTTAGTAGGAAACAGGCAGGCTTTAGCAGTTATACCCTCTGTACTCAATGCATTATCTGATTAGCTGTACCACATGTTCCAATGAACCCTATAATACATGAGCTGTGCATTGAGTTTTATTGTCCTCTTTTAGTGGAATTGTGGCACTATTCATCATATACTTCTCCATTTAGAGAGCATTTCCCAGCTAAATATTCCTCTAACCCAGCTCAACTCCTGCCTTTGGTCTACTTTTCTGTCTCTATTCCAATGGCCTTCTCATGGTAGGGCTGCCTCCTCTTCCAAAGTCTTTTCCTCTAATTCATGAGCTCCTCTTCAGAACTCCCATTTGAGGAAGCCCCTAATCCAACCGAGTTCACTTATAATTTGGCTCATCAACTGACTCTCTGGACTGCACTTCTACCTTGCCCCACTCCTTAAATGCAGTACATGCCACATAGTAAACACTTAATGAATGTTTGTTTTTTCCTTCCTTCCCTATTTCCTTCCTTCCTTTCTTCCTTCCTCTTTTCTGCTGTTTCATGTGTTGTTTTCCCACATTAATATAAACTCCTTTTGAGTAGGGACTGTCCTTTTGCTAATATCTATATTTCCAGAGCTGAACACAGTGCCTGGTACATAGTAAGCACTTAATAAATGATCAATTCTTTAAAAATGGGTGATAGAAACTGATCACCCCTCCAAGCCCAGATTCAGCTCTTCAGACTTAAGCAGACATCAAGGTGGAGATGTCCAGCATTTGGGTGGCAGTGGGTAGTGTAGAGCTATGGTCCAATACTTTCTCAAGATGCCCATTATGTAGGGCAGCTAGGTGGCATAGTGAATAGAGTACCAACCCTGGAGTCAGGAGGACCTGAGTTCAAATCCGACCTCAGACACTTAACACTCACTAGCTGTGTGACCTTGGGCAAGGCACTTAACCCCAATTGCCTTGCCTTCCCCCCTCCAAAAAAAAGGATGCTCACTATCTGACTCCTAGTTTTCCAGACCTAAGAGTGTCAATATTCATGGTAATGTCCTCTGGAATAGTCTGATATAACTTATACCTCAACTTTTTCTCAGTCATATACAGGGGTAATGAATTCTTGGACATTATCATTACCCCCCTCCCCCAAAACTCTTCCAGTTACTAGAACTTGATCTCAGAACTTACCTTCTCGAATCATAGTCTTCTGGGTTCTCCATCTCGTCCCCTGCCTCACTCCTCTGAAACTTACTTTTCATCCTCAATACACCTCCAGTCCCCCCATATTTTATCTATTCTCTTAGGCTATCATCCCTACTCTGGATTCATTTTTATCCTTTCACATTCCAAATTCTATATTTAACTAATTCAGTTATGCATTGTCCTCCAACCTTCAATCCTGTACCCCTCTTTAACACATCATATTATGCACGTGAAACATTTTGCTAATTTTGAGCACTACATGAATATGAACTATTTGGGGTATGGGGTGTGTGTCTGGACCTATGATTTCATTGATGTAGTGAATCCCTACAAGTAAATTATGTCTACCAATAGATTTCACTAGGAGCTCTGTAACTTTAATCTTAGAAAGTTACCTGGGACATGAAGACGTTATGTGATTTGGCCAGGGTCACACAAAGAGTGAACATCAGAAGTGGGCTTTGAATCCAGGTCTTTCTGGCTCTAAAGTTAGTTCTCTGTCTACTATGCTATACTCACTATACAATTTTTGTTCTGTTACTCAGGCCTTACAAGCCTTCAACCCTAGGTGGTCCTCACCAAGCGCTTTTTCCATCCCTAGTTCTGAGCTCCTGAATGCTACTAGAGAAAGGCACATAGCCATACTGGCTAGGTGAATTACAAGTTCTTACAATCTCCTTTGAATTGGGTCCTCATTGTTGTGAAGTACTCTTTTTACCCTGTCTTGATTAATTCTCCATCATGTTCCCCAATGAGCTAATTTGAAAAAAGTTAAGAAGCACATGAATATATGTACTCTTTCAGCAACTTCTTCGTCAAATACCAAGGTAAAGTGTGGGGCTCCACCTTTTAACATACACCTCCATGGGGGCAGCTAGGTGGTTCAGCGAATAGAACACTCACCCTGGAGTCAGGAGAATCTAAGTTCAAATCCGACCTCAGACACTGAACACTCAACTAGCTGTGTGACCTTGTGCAAGTCACTTAACCCCAATTGCCCTGCCTTCCACCTACAAAAAGACAAAAAGAGAAACCCATACACCTCCTTTGAAATTTCTTTCTCCCTTTCAGCTTGCCTTCCTATTCCAAAGTTCATTTTAACCTCATTTCTTCTGTATAAAAATACTGAAGGGGTAAGGAGAGAGGCAGGACCAAAATATCATTTGTCTCAACTCTGTACCACCAAAAAAGGGTGCTGAAGGCTAGGCCAATAACTGATTTTTTTAAATCACATATCAAAAACTAGATTTTTTTCTTATTTCTAAGCTTGTGGATTAGCATCTTTGTTATTTCTCTAAAATGCATCCAGTCTTCAGAGAAGTAGAAAGAAAGATATTGGGAAATATCTCAAAAATATTCATTATCATTAACCCTAAATGAGAACTCCATTCTTTCCCCAAACTAAAACTCAGATCCTCTTGAGGTCTGTCCCATGCTCAAAAGCTGAAGAATGACTTTTTACTAAGAATTTTCACATATTGCACTTGTGAAATCCACATTCCACAAGGGAGCCCTTTTTTATTTTCTGTAGACTTATTGAGAAGATGTGTTAAAGAGAGAAACCCAAGTTCAGTCTAAGGGAGAGAATTTATACCTTCCCTTATATTATTTCCAGTCATCCTGTGATGAATGTGCTATTACAAAGGCTTTCACATGTGGCTAAATTACAACTAATCTGTCTACAATGGAATTTGTTGCATTTCAGAAGTGTTTATAATAACCCCAAACCAATGAACCAGAACTTTAAATTGACCAGAGCTAGGGGAAGGGCAGAGGGATGGTTTGCAGGGGGCAGAGGGAGTGGTCTGCTTTCAATTAAAAAAAAAACACAAGCTGATATCGAGGATTTATTGTTTTTTTAAAGCAACTTCCAGATCTTTTTTCCTGCAATTTGTACAGATTCAAAACAACATCCCCTTACAATTCTATAGCTGATTCTGCACAGTGATACTGAGATACAAGAAGACAGTGAATAATTAAAGGTGAAATTATTTTCATTATTTTCCATTTATTAAACTAAGAAAATAGACTCATCCAGAAGACTGAAAATGAAACAAGCTACCTTCCTCCTGCCACAAAGATGAGACACTTAAAATGCAGAATGAGACATATATCTCTGGACATGGCCAATATGGACATCCATTTTACTGGACTGTGCATATTTGTCATGAAAGTTTTTTGCCTTTTTAAAAAAAAAATATTCAATCCAAGAAAAATAATAAATGCTTGAACTAGTTAATATTTTTTTTTCAAAAAGGAAAAGCACACAGATTCATACATTTTAGAAAGATTTTCTACTTAGGGTTAACAAAAAAAAAGGTTTTTGAAGTCAACTCTAAAGCTTTCAAAATGTAATTAGCTAAATATTCCAGTATTACAGTAAATCAAGTTTTTAATCTGTGCTGCATTTTGCCTTTGTCCTCATGGAAATGACTGCAATCTGCATACCCTGTTCAGTCAAGAAAAGTTGGATATTCTTTATTGGTATGGATACCCCATTCCCTCCCCCCACAAAGAAACCATGTGATGACTTAATTTTTAATCCCCAAACAAGATACCTCACCATAATTTTACAGAACATTAACAACTGCATTGGTGTTCATTTACTTTTCTGCCTTATTGTTGAGATTAACTAAATTTCCTATTAGTCTGCCTCTCTCATCAATTCAAGTGAAATGGTGACTATGTCCAAGAGTGTTTGGTATGCCAGTCTTCCATTCCTTCAGATTCCCATATGGAGAGAAAAATGTAGCAAATATTAAAGGTATGCCTCACTTATAAAGTCCAATAAATGGGTAGAAAATGCATTCTATCAGCAGATTGTCCAAGACACATTTTGGTATATCTTCTCTATGATACTCCAAAGAAGGAATTCCCAGAACTCCCTTCTCCAGGACTAAAACCTTGTAACTAGCATGAACTTTGAACTTAAGACTCTTTCCATCTCATTTTTTCATTAGATTTTATTGCATCTAACAAAACTTTCAGTGGTGAATTACTTCCCTTCTCAACATACCCCAGTCTCCCACAAAGCCTCCTCAATAGAAAATACTGAAACTGTTTCTCAAAAGGCATTAGTGCTTAGGGAGAAAAAGAGCAACCAGTTACTCCCCATATCAATGTCAATCCAAGGCATGTACTTCAGTTTCTTTTCATTTCTATCTAGTACAGCAGAACATTCTGAGATGTCACTCAATTAAAACCTGGGGAGCACACTGGGGACTTGGAGGTTATCTAGTTTAACCCCCTCATTTTTTAAGCAAATTAAATCATTTAGTCTCCATGTAAGTTTAAATATTTTTTTTCTGGTGCCCCTTACTTTTTCCACATTTATTTACTTTATTTTTAATTAGACACAAATAGGTATATAGTTGTAAAAGTATTCTATACAAACTTTTAATAATCAGTTTTTTGTATGAAGATAGCATCTTTCTTCACATGTCCTTAATTTGAATTAATTTGAATATTTATAAGAGTCAAAATAACTTATTTGCTCAATGTCACTATAATTAAATGCTACACTGTTTGGAAAAGCTAAGTAAAAGCTAGCAGAGTTTGAAGGAGTTTGATAGGTAAAGGCAAGAAATGTTTAGGCCACAAGTTAAGAAACCATCAGGTTTTTTTCCCTCATTTTATTAATATCTTTTGTTTATGAATTATCTACATTTCTAACATCCCCACCCCACTCCCAAGCATCCCTTATAGCAAATAACTAAAAGGGAGAGAGAGAAAGGGAGAGGAAGAAGAGGGGAAAGAGGAAAGAAGACAGAGAGAGAGAGAGAGAGAGAGAGAGAGAGAGAGAGAGAGAGAGAGAGAGAGAGAGAGAGAGAGAGAGAGAGA
>NW_027185903.1:6466673-6480212 GCF_028583685.1 Petaurus breviceps papuanus
AGAGAGAGAGAGAGAGAGAGAGAGAGAGAGAGAGAGAGAGAGAGAGATTCAGTAAAAACCACATCATTGCATGAAGAGTTCCACAGGTATGATCTGCTTCTGCAAAGAAGAGAGGACAGTGTCTTCTTGAAACTCTTCTCTGGGACCATGTTTTTTAAATTAGGATTTACCAGCATTCAGTTTGGATAGTTTTGGTACTAGGTGCTGGGTGAGGAGGCTGGAAAGCCTGGAGTACGATTCTGGCCGTGGACAGAGTTGTTGTGTGGCACTAGACAAGTCACTTAACCCTTGTGTGCCTCAGTTTCCTCACATGTAAAATGGAGAAAATAACAGCACCTACCTCCCAGGGTTTTAATGAGGATCAAAAGAGATAACATTTGTAAAGTACAGTATGTAGCACATAATAAGAACTATGCAAATAGTGCTTTTATTATGTGCTACATACTGTACTTTAGTTTTTATTTACTTTTATTTTATTTATTTACTATTAGTTTTATTATTGTCATAGTTTTCTTATAGTCAATGTGTATAATGTTCTCCTGGTTCTTATTTAATTTTGTATCAGTTCAAAAAAGTATTTCCAAGTTGGTCTTTATTTTCATTGTATTCATTTCTTAGAGTGCAATAATATTCTATTAGATTTGTGAAGCATTTTCTTTGTTTCCAGTTCTTTGCTACTGTATCCCTGAGGATTCTTATTCCAACTCCTATTCTCACAGGGTGCCAGACAGGGCACTGGCTCGCCAAAGCTTACTGTTAGATATTTTGTGCGAGCATTTATACCTCAGAAATTGGCAATCACTACAAATTGGGACTTGATTTGTTGTTTTATTGATTTCTAGACTTTAAAAGTGTTACTAATGCAGAATAAATTTAACTGTGTTTGCCTACATTTTTTTTTTCCTGAGAGCCTGGATGTTAAACATTTACTAGCACACCTTTGAATTGGTCCATAAACATTGCTTGAGCACAGCAGGAGAGCTACAGAAGGCTCATGGAGTGAAGTCATCACCAACCTGGAGGCCTTGTGACTGGAGGCTAGTAATGATAAAAGCAATAACAGACACAGAGAGCACTTTGAGATTTGAAAAGTACATTCATTATCTCGTCTGAGCCCCCAATACTCCTTGTGTCCGAGAATATTACATCTCCCTTTCAGAATTCTAGGAGCACACTAAAGGAATAAGGGGGGCTTCCCTCCAAAATGATTAATGGAGAGTCATTTTAGTCAACTAGCCTTAAGTAGATGTTAGAAAGGAGTATTTACTAAGGAGAAAGAGGAAGAGCAGTAGGTAGAAACTTCCTCTCCAAAAGCCTGTGACCCACTCTTCCACAAGTACACTGAATGCAGAAAAAAAGTGGGTTCAGGCTTGGAGAACACATGTGGCAAAGGCACACATCTCAGCTCCTCGTTGCTGAAAGACTTTTTTCTGCCATTCATAAAGTGGTCGAGAAGGTCCCCTTAGGCACAGTAGCTTCCTTGCTGGGATCCTTGTACAACTTGTTTTTGGTCCTCCTCGAAGAGGAGCAATGAAATTACAAGGGTAACATCTTAACTTGCCCCTGAATTGGAATTAAGGGAGACAGAACTGCACAAAGTCGTCAGTCTCTCTCCTTCAGAGTCATCAGAGTCTAGGGGCAAGACTTTGGCCTTTATAAAGTAAGATTTTTACCAGGTCTCAGTTTAAGTTCCATCTATTCTTGGCTCCCAAAGCAGGAACTAAATCAACAGACCCAAGGGCACAATGAGAACAGGGAAAGTCCAACATCCTCTGGACTTCTTGAAGCTTATAAGTTTATCTTCCAACCAAAAGGTTCCAACCAAGGCCACGGCAGGAGCCAAGGTTTCTCCTTTCCTCCAAAGAGATTCTTTTTTACAGAACCACAAGTCTCTCATTCAACCTCCCTTGATGCTTTTGTATAGGACCCAGAAGGCATAGGGAAATAAAGTAACCAACTGGAAGAGTCTGACAATCATTTCATTTCATTTCATTCAATGACTTTAGAGACTTTTCATGCTTACTCTGTAGCCTATGATTGAGATCAAATGATCAGCTGGGCATCTTATCACTTGCTTTAAGTGGAGTGGGTCAACTTGATTTGATTTATTTTTACCCCACTGGGAAAAGTGCCACTATAAATATTTTCAAATATATGCAATCTCCTTGTGGTATCTGTCTAGCAGTGGGGTTTCTAGGTCAGAGGATACTGATGCTTTAATCACTTTCTTAGCATAATTCAGAAGTTTTGTTGAACTGTAGCCAATATTTTTACTTTATAATATTTATGAGAGGCAATGAATGGCTAGGCTAGGAAACAGCCTCCAGAATCAGGAAGCTTGTTTCAGGTTCTGCTTGTGACATGTACCAGTTGTGGCACCTTGGGCAGAGATAAAAGCAGTTGCCTCTCTGAGAGAGGCTTCTGTTAATGAAATCATACATTGGAAACCTCTCCTCTCTTATAATCTCTATGTTTACAATCACTTGCCAATCTCCAATTTCTTGTTAAGGATGACATGGTCATGGGTGAGGCCTTTCTCCTCCACCATTTCTCCTAATTTGCCTGTAGAAAAAAAAAGAATTGGCATACTTTTGGGTCACCAGGCAAAAATGGGCCAGATTTCACAAGGTGACACTGAAATTTTTTTGACAATAATACAAGATGATTACTGTGATTTGGCACCCACACTTCTATTATTATTGAATTGTTTTCTCTGCCCAACAGGTCATAAGCTTTTGGGGGTGATTCATGCTTAAAATAATGATTTTGATTCCCAGCACTCCCCCACTCCTCCAATCCATTTTCCTTTTGAGAAAAGTGGATTAGAATCGAAAGTTACATTCTCCGTGTAATGAGGTTTGTTGAATTACTGAAAATAGTTCAGCATCCTTTCTCATTTGAGCCACTTAAACCCCAAATTGCCTTTTGAAACCCAAAACTTCCTCCCAAGAAAAGCTGGTCTTTGCATTTGCATGCACTGCCCTTAGGAAAGGAGGACTTACTTTTTTTTTATTTTTTTTTTATTTTCTGCATTAGAAGAGACTGAGGGCTTGTATTTCCCTCCCCTACCGGCAGTGTTTAGAGTGAGGGCAGCCAACGTGGGTTAGGTTAGGTTTGTTATAATGGGCTTTACCTATAGCAGGTCTCATCTTGTTTTTCGAGTAACTTTAGGCAAAGTTGAGAATCGGAGCAAGGCTTTTCCCCCTCTCCATACTTGGTCATATTCCAGGTCTTTCCCGAGTAATGTCAGGTTCCGTTCCCCAGCCTGGAAAAAGAGAGTCTTGCTTAACACGGTTGTTCCGCCTGGCAAAAGAGCGTGCACTCTCATACTGCTTTAAGAGAGAAACTGAGATGGTGTTACGTAATTAAATTTCGTGTTCTAAAGGTCCGCTATGGAGCGTCTAACCATGAAGACTTCCAGTGTTCTACGTGTGTGTGTGTTCAATTCTTCCTGGTCCTGATTTTGCATTTCCAATGAAAGTGAATTGACAAAGCGTGGAAGTGGTCTAAAGAGAAAAACAAAGCAGCAAGCCTGTCCTGAGAGTGCCAAAGCTAATCAATATTCCAGAAACCCTGGGGTTCCGCCTGCCCCGTCGTCTCCCCTCCTCTTCTGCGGTGTTTTCATTCCCCCCCCCCCCCCCCCCCGTCCGGATCCTAGGCTCCTCCCCTTTTCTTAAGTTGCCCTGATAGTAAATTGCTGTTTCAGAGCGGAGCACATGCAGAGTGTCAGCGAGCTCTCTCCCTGCATTTTGTTAACAGCCGCTGTACCTGCTGGGGGATTTTACCCTGTCCCTTCCTTGCCTGGCTGGGGCTCCCAACCATTGCGGAATCTGAAAAGGTAAGTTTAATACCTATAATCCTTGCCGGGTTTCGTTTTTCATCTTCTGACTTTGCCGAAGTGTTTTGTTTTCCCCAGCAAAGGAGTTGGGAGGGTGAGCTGGCTAGCCATTTTGGTAGATAAAGTGCATGCTTAGTATTTGAATGTCGTTCCAATCGCTTATTTAGTGCTATTTCAATCGCCTCTCCCAGTCTGGATTTATCATTCAGGCCAGGCTGCTGGCAGATTGTGGCTAAAGATGTGGTTAGGAAACCAAGATGAGCTGATCAGTTGTAAAGTTATTGAGAATGGGATTCTTGCTAAGTTTAAAAAAAAAATCTGTTCTCTTTCTTCTCCCCCTCACCCCACCGCCAAGTGACGCGTTTATCTGGTACTCTTAGACATGATCTGGCAAAGTCATTCTTCCCCCCTGCCCCAATACTCACACCTTCAATTTTATTTAAAAAGTCCAAACTGCTGGATAGCTGTCTTTTCCGTACTCATTTTTCCCTTTTGAAGAATCCGTCAATTTACATCCCCTTGTTGTATGCAGTGTCATCCTCAGACATCCACAGATGCTTCCAATTCTGATTTTGATTCATGCTGGCAAGGATCTACTATGAATTGGAAATATCGTAGGGCAGTGACATGGATCCCTGGGCTATAAGAATAACTGACTTCGACCTAGGAAAGAGTTTTTTGCTTAATTTTTTTTGAATGATCAGTACATGAATGAACCCAAAAATTATGGTAATGTCTGGAATGAAAATTAGATTAACCTCTTCATGAAGTCCAAATAACAAAGAAAGGCATTTGCAAAGCCCCAAAACTAAGCAAATCAATGATAAAATTTTTACATCAGTGTATTTTTATGCAATCAGAGACAAATGCTACTCTGTAGTTTGTTGTTATAGTAAGTGAAAATGAATTCTAGACTCTGATACTTTACAGATGTGCTCGGTGTACTTTACACTTTTTATGGAAAAAAATTACCTATATAAAACTGCCAAATCTATTTACCTGATATAACATGTATTCAATAAAGTGATCTCTCTCTCTCTCTGTCTCTCTCTCTCTCTCTCTCCCTCCCTCCCTCCTTCCCTCCCTCTCTCTGTCCTTCCCCCCCATATTTATTAGTTGAAATAAAAATTCTGACTTTTTCTCAATTAAAAAAAGTAAGTACTTAATCTATGTAGCAGAAAGACCATGACTTCTGCATATTTAAATCTTGTGGCTTTTTATGTTGAACTATATACATTTGTAGTATGTGTACAAAATAAGTCTTCAAATATTTATCAAGCACCTCTTGTATACCATGGCAGAATAAGAAAGAAATAGAAAACAGTCCCTGCTAGCATCATCTAGATTTTCACACACGTACTCAAGCAAAATAAGTACAGTCTATTCTTGAAGGCTGGCACCAGGGAAGTATTGCTGCTTCTTAGAACCAGGCTCCCTCTCCCTCTCCAGACAATATTGTGCAATGTTATTTACAGACGGGCCAGTGGTAGCTCTGATTGATCATTCCTGCAGTGTATGACAGAGTTCTGTGCTTCTTGTATTCCAGCTGTGTTGTCTGGTACTAAGGAAGACAAGCACCTTGGGCTCCTCTGGAGAGGAGATTTGGTAGTTCTGATAAACGTTCATAGAAGACTGCACTCCCTGAAGCTCGATGACTAAAAGTAATGGAGAAGAGCCCCGACTGGGGGGAAGAATGGAGCGGTTCCAGCAAGGAGTCCGAAAACGGACACTCTTGGCTAAGAAGAAAGTGCAGAGCATCACAAAGGAAGATGTTAAAAGTTATCTGTTTCGGAATGCCTTTGTTCTTCTCACTGTCACTGCTGTCATTGTGGGTAAGTCATTGGATCCCAGAAGTGTATCTTGTTTCTCTAGGGCATCTGGCAGCCCAGAGAAGTTATCAGATGGGTTGATTGTGAGTGATTAGAAGGCTATCTCCAGTTTTCTTCTGGATTTGCAGACATTTATAGCAGGACAGTTTGTTGGCCTATTTGGGGTGATATATGGTACACATGTGGGGAATCTGGTGGAAACATCATTAGATGTTTTTCAAAGCCATAGTTTGTATAGAGAAAAGAAAGTATTTCAGAAGCAAGTAAGTTATATAAATGCAAAGTACTATGTAAACTATAAAAAGCTATGCAAATGTACAGAATTATTATTATCATTATGACTGTTCAGAATGGAACTAAAACTATTAAACAGAAGCAATTTAAAAAAAAAAAAGCAAACTGGATTCTGCCAAAATGCAATTACCGTACGATGTCACTTCCACTTAAAGAACATGTGCAATTAGTCTGTCAAAAAGGAGAGATACAGGTCTCCGATGTTAATTATAGGGTCATTGGTTGCTGAGCAAAAGCCAGATATCAAAGCGCAGTACCCAAAGGGCTGCAAAAGCTGAATAGAAAAAATGCTTTTATTTTGTTGAATGTTTTCCTTTGCACACAAGGCTCTTTCATTCACATCTTTACAAAACTTGCTAGAAGCTTTTCTGTACTTCTAAACTTATGGAAACTTTTCAAGCTATTATCAATTCTGCATTGTTGGAAGCATGTGGATACTAATTTGTATTAATGAAATGTTATCATTTTGCTTGACTGAAGTTTTACAAAGTTTTCTTTTGTAACTTCTAAGAGGCATTAAGATCCTACTCAGAAAAGGCACTATCATATTCTCATATTTAGCACTTTTACTAGACCAGAATATAGCATTTAAATTAGCTGGTGTTTAAAAAAGGAATGTCCCATTTTCAACAACTTCCCACCAAATAACAATAAATTAATTTTTGCTAAAATATCAATATGAAGAATTTCATCACAGTTGTGAACACAGGTTTAACATTTGCCATGGTTCTTGGCCTATTTGTAATTGGTGATGGTCATCTATACATTGGTGAAATCCAACAGATCACAGAAACAAATAAAAATATCCACCCCCCCAAAAAAAACCCAAGTTGCTCTAATTATAAAATGAAATCTAGTCAAAAGTCATGCGTTGCCAAAAGATTTGAGTAAAAAGACTTTAATAGTACTGACTGTGGTGATAATTCCTAATTGTTTAATCAGTTGAGCATAGGATTATAGATTTAGAGCTGGAAGGTCCTTAGAAGATATCAGGTCCAATCCTTTCATTTTACAGATGAGGAAATTGCAGTCTAGAGTTGTTAAATAACAACTAAATTAATGTCTGAAGTGCTATTCAAACTTAGGTCTGGAAGTCAGGTCCAAGTCCATGGTTCTATCCATTATGGCATAAGTTCATGAGTTTGGAGCTAGTCAATGAAGAGATAGGGCCAGGGAACTTTTGATAATGGGATCGTAAAACTTTCCTTGGTAGCTTGTTACATTGAAAGGGAGAAAAGTCTGAAAGTTTTTCCTATTTCATAGACATCTAGTGGGTTATGTGAAATCTGAAATGTTCAACTTACTTTTTTCTACAAACCCCAATCTTAGACAGTCTAAACATTACATGAGATCTTATGAGGAATGTTAGAGAAAGAAGAGGAGAGGAGAGGAGAGAAAGGAGAGAAGAGGAGAGGAGAGACCTTTCTAGCCTTCTTGATAGAGTGCCATTGCCAATGCTGGATAAATTTATATAGTACTCACCATAGCTAAAACTTGTACAGTGAATCAGTAAATAACTATCATTTTTCTAAGCAGAGACTGCCGCCTCTCTAGTAGTAAAGTCACTAAAGTGTACTTTGTATGATAATTCAAGACCACTAGTATTTCTTGTTGGCCATTTTCTCTTGGGGAAGAAGTGGAGAAGCCCATTAAAAAATGGATCGTTCAGAGGGGTATTGTTTGTAGAAAAGACTTGTTTGTGGGAAAGCCTGAATGAAGTGAAGTGATGAGGAGTCCAAAGAGAAAACAGAATACTGTAGAAAGGCTCCCAAGAAGTCAGTGAAAAGAACTAAGATCACTAATGAAAGGAAGAGGATGCCAGTATTTAAAGGCCCAGTTACCATATTGGCGCTCTGATACTCTCATAGTACAACTGAAGTTGCCAGGGGTGCCTTTCCTAAGAGCTGTGGGAACTGAGCTGAGAAAGATAACTTGGCTTGAAGCCTGTTTCATTGCCTTTGCTGACAGACATCCAATGGTAGGGGTAACAACAAGAAGACATTAACAAAGAGGGAAAATAAAAGACCTTACTGACAGTCAGGGAGACTATTTGGACTCTGAGTCAAGGATGTGTATAGTCAAATGGACAATTCAGTAAGTCACCAGGGGAAAAGGAAGAGTCTTTTCATTAGATGTGCTTTCCACCAAGGCACTTGTGTGAACAAACCTACACTGATCTTGTCACTGGGATGCATATTTACATTTACCAGCACCCTCGCCATACCAAGAAAGGAGAAAAGAACAAGCTGGGGAATTGTGGGCTTTTTTTTTTTTTCAAATTTGATTTCTATCACATAGCAAGATATAAAGACAACAGGACTTGTGCCAGAAAAGAACGAAGCCAAAGAAAAGTTACTATCCTCTAACTGAGGAGGCAAGCTCCAGTTAATATTTGTCATTTTTAAATACTCAGGGTACTTTTAGTAAAAATTACTGAGGACGGAATGTCTTCTTGTTGATTTTTTGGTAGAAGGATTACAGAATTTTAATGTAGAGAAGTACCTTAGAAATTATTATCTAATTCTCTCATTTTGTAGACGAGGAGACCAAAGCCCATAGAAGTGAAGTGATTTTGCCATGATTACACACATATTTAGTGAAAGGGCTAGGATCTGAACCTAGGTGCTTTGACTTTCAAAACGTGCATTCCATCTATGAAGTTGTATATTACTTTAATTTGTGCAGTGAAAAGCAGAGTTACCAAAAAAGCACAGAATTATGACTGTTTCAGTGCTATTTCCTCCATTAGCTCCCAAATTCTGACCTGCCAATTTGACAAAATCTTTTATGGAAGGGAAGTTATCTATACTGTCTCCTACATCTTTTGTAGTCTAGGAGATGAAGCAAGTTATAATGGATAGTAGACTGATCTTGGAGGCAGAAAGACCTGGGTTCAAATCCTGTCTAAGAAATAAATTTTGTCTGTGACAATGGGCAAGTCATGTAATCTCTTTCTGCCCCAGGCAATATTCTAAGACTGACTACCCTATGGACCAACTACCAATCAGAATTTCTGGAGAATGTTTTCCTCACTAGGAAGCCCTGCCTACTCCATGGACAAAAACATGTCCAGACCAAAAAAGAAAGAAAGAAAAGAAAAAGAAACCTATTGTAGGCAATATGAAATATTGTACCATTGGATAAAGAAACTGAGGGCTAGTCTAAGCACTAAATAGCTTTAATGGGATCTGTTTTCAGAACAATGAGGTTTCAGGAACTGCTAAGTTATCTGGGTGCCCCAAACCATCAATGCCAAGACATTATTGTCCTCCAGGAAGACTTTCCTTGTTTCAAAGGGATTTGAGTCTTGTAGAGATGGTCCTGGGAATAAGGCAAATTAACTTGAGAAGAAGATAAATCCTTTGTCTTTTGTGAATATAAAGAATTCTCAGACTCTAGGTAAATCTTTCATGGGATTGACTGGAGTTATGGAGTGTGTTATTGTTTGTCCTTTGTTCTCGAAGAGGACCATGATACCATGACTTGCAAATGAATTGGATTTAAGTGAGGCAGTGCTATACAAAGTCATCAGCCTCACTATCTCCTCCAGAACCATCTGGGTCCAATGACAAGACATAGATCAAGAAGACTGGAAATTCCCCCTCCTCCCCCAATGGAGTATATGTATGGAGCATGGGTAATCTTGGCTCAAATACTGCTTGAATTATCGCCCTGCTCATGTACTTCACTAACATAGAACAAAGGCTAAGTAAGGCCTTCAGCAAGTTTCCACAGGGACACTTTAAGAGAAGGGACAATAAAAAAAAGTCTTAAGGAAGAATTGATGGGTTCTTGGGAAGAATAAGTGACTTGACAACATTTTTGGATCATAGATCTAGAGTCTGAAGGGGCCTTAAAAGCCATCTAGTCCAACTCCTTCCCATCACAGAGGAGCAAACTGAGGCACAGGGAGATTTAGTGAGTTGACTAAGGTCATGGTAATAATTCAATCAACAAGCATTTCATAAGTGCCTATATGTACTGCTCAGGCACCATGAATACAAAGACAGAAATTAAACAGTTTTGACCATCCAGAAGCTTTAATTCCATTATAGTAGAATATACATTTATAAGTGAATGTCAAATGAACATAAGCAAAGGTAGAGGACACAGCCTTATACAGGAAGCAGTACTTGAAGTCAGGTGTAGTGGTTCATACTTATAATCCTTGTTAACAGGAGACTAAAACTGGTGGCTTGCTTGAGTTTGGGAGTTCTGAGCTAGGGGAAAGGGAATTTATTTTATAAATTTATACATACATACATATATACATATACTTGCACACAATATAGATATACACACACATACATACATACACATATGTGTGCATATATACATATCCATACATATACACATATAATGTGCCAGGATCTATGCTAAATACTTTTTACAAATATAATCTACAATGTCAAGCATTTTTTACAAATATTATCTAATCTGTTTAAGTGTTTGAACTATGTCTGGGGTCAATATGACAAACCCCCAGGAGCAGGAAGCCACTGCCCATAGAGGAGTGAATCAGTCCAAGTAGAAATGGAATAGGTCAAAGTTCCCCTGCCAATCAGCAGTAGGATCAGGCCTGTAAATAGCCTCTGCAGCCTCCCAAGACAGTCTTTCTTTTTTAAGTGACACTTGAACTGAGTTTTGAAGGAAACAAGAGATTAAGAGGTGGAGGTGAAGAGGAAGTGAATTCCAGGAATGATAGACAACCAGTCAAAAGGCATGTAGTCATTTCCCATTAAGATCACCTGTATATATCCTGAATGTACATAGTTATTTGCATGTCACTTGCCTTATTTGAATATGAGCTCCTTGAGATCAGGGACCATGTTTTTGCCTTTTTTTTGTATCTTCAGCACTAGAATATAATAAGCATTTAAAAGTTGTTTGTTTGCCAACAGACAGAGACAGGCTCTAACGAAAAAGGCAAAAAACCCCAAAAGGCCAAATTATCTGGATTATAGAATGTGGGAAAGGAAGTAATATGTAATAATATGAAAAAGTAGGTTGGAGCTAGTTGGGAAGTCAAGAAGTCAACCTCTCTGATTGACAAGTCAACAACTCTTCTATCAAGGGTCACTATCAGGGGTATAAATAAGCCTACAAGTAGTAAAACAGAGAAGTTTCAGCACTACTACTCCATGAATGTGAGGCAAGGCTAAAGGGGGTCAGAGATGTACAGCCTAATTTCTCCCAGTCTTATCTTCCCCATAGTGGAAAGAACACTAGGCAAAAAAATCTACAAACACTAAAATATTGTGAGGAAAGAGTTTAAGAAATTATCTTCCTGGTTCTAAAATCATCCGTCACTCATTGGTAGCAAATTGACTCCTTAAATTAGTCCTATAAACAGTGAACCTGGTTATGCCAGTGTATAAGGTACTTCATGATTATAAGTGGGGTTCCTTAGGGAACTGCTTTCACCTTGGCTAACTCTTAGGAGTTTCAGGACCTGGAATTTCTGTATGTAGATAGTCCCTCCATTGTCACAGCTGATAATCCCTTTATAAATTAGCAGATGGCTTTCTACTGTTTTTTCAGCTGAGAAAATTTATCCCCCTGTAACAAGTCTGGTGATAAGCCTCCCCAAACTTAGCTAGGCAGGTTCTTGAACATAATAATACATCAGCCATTCAGTCAACAATCATTTAGTAAGCACTTATTCTGTGCCAGACACTGCTAAATGCTAGGTATACAAAGAAAGACAAAAGACAAAGATCACATACTTTAGTGAGCAATACTATCCTACCATATTTTAGAAAAAACCCATAATATGGAGACCTGGAAGACTTAGCATGGTGCCTAGTACATAATAGGTAATTCTTAAGTATTTATTGGTTGATGGATTGATTCACAAGGCCACAGTAGCATGGGGTAACCTTGGCTCATCACAGCATTAGGTGTCCAGGCTAAAGATTAAGGAAAAAATAGCTTGTGTTTATTTTTAGACCTATTGATTTGGGGATGGTTCTTGGACATACCAAAACTGGAGATGGGGGGCATGAGAGTGTGGTAAGGCAAGGGGTGCAGTGGAAGGAATCTAGGACTTGGAGTCAAGAGAGCTAGGTTCTAGTTATATGTCTGCCATTTAATAGCTGTATGAGCTTGATTGAGCAGGTCATTTTATCTCTGTATGCCTCTGTTCCCTCAGCTGCCAAATGAAAGAGCTAATTTAAATAATCTCTAAATTCCCTTTTATTATCTGACATTCTGTATGTGAGAAGCCTCAGTGCTCTCCAGCACAACAATCTGGTCTCACTGCTTTGGAGCTCTCCATGGTGTAAGTATGCATTAAACATAATGCCAAGCTCTTCTATCAAGGGCCACTATCGGGGGTATAAATAAGTCTAGTAGAGCTTTCAGCACGGCTACTCCATGAATGTGAGGAAGGGCTAAAGGAGGTCAGAGATAATACAGTCTAAGTTTTTCCCAATTTTATCTTATCCATAATGGAAAGAGCACCAGGCAAAAAAATCAAAGGTTCTGGGTGAGGTCCCAACTTTGCCACCAATGACCTGTGTGACCTTGGGCATATCACTGAACCTCTCTGAACTGCAGTATCCGTTGGTTGGACTAGATGACCTCTGAGGAAGGTCTCTTTCAACTCAAACAGTCTGTGATTTTATGATCTCTAGTTTTCCCTGTTTTGTTTTTTAATCTAGTAAATGAGGGTATTGGAATGAACAGTCCCTAATGTCTCTTCCAGCTCTAACTTTCTACCAGCCTAAGTAAAGTTTGTCCCCTAGTAATATGTCTTCAAGTCATTAGGGTATAGGACTGTTAACTGACTTTTTCAGTTCATAGGACACCTGTGAACTTGCCATTTATGTATCCCTGCATCCCCAACTATAACCCACACACACATATACACACTACCACCACCACCAACAACAACAATAACAATAACAACAACACCATTCATCCTCCATTCTCTCCCCACCATGGTTTTCACCATCTTCATCCTCCAGAGCAAAATTAGTAAGAGGGAAATGAAAAGATGAAGGATGCTCAAAAATGCAAACACTGAAAATAAATATAAGCACCAAAAAGGATCCTGTCTGGAAATAAGAATGTAGACAGTAACTGACATCTGTAGAACCTTCTAAGGTTTACCAAGTATTTTCCCCCACAACAATTTGATAAGGTAAACATTGCAATTATTATTATTGCCATTTTACAGATGAGTAAACTGAAGCTCAGATGGATAAAGTGATTTACCCATTGTGATATAGTAAGTGTCCAAAAAATTTTTGGTCAAGGGTACTGGTTCCAGGTCTAGTATGCTTTACATTCAATCTCCACCTCAGTGCTTCTCTTATTGACCTCCCAATGGTGATTCTAATCCATTATTGGTTCTGTGGCAGTAAAATATCACAATACATTAAGTGCATTTGGGGGAAAAACACCTGACTGTATCATGGCAAGCTGGTCATTTCTCCTCCCCCTCCTTCTGTCCCCTCCCCACCCCATCTTTCCCATGGACTTAGGTCCTTCCCAAATTAGAGCCTAGTTTGGAGTTTACAATCTAAGCGGAAGGAAGGAAGGAAGGAAGGAAGGAAGGAAGGAAGGAAGGAAGGA
>NW_027185903.1:6480222-6497861 GCF_028583685.1 Petaurus breviceps papuanus
GGAAGGAAGGAAGGAAGGAAGGAAGGAAGGAAGGAAGGAAGGAAGGAAACTGAGAGGTTATACCTTTGTTTTGTGTCCAGATTCATGATAGACATTTGAAAATTAATTTAGGAGTAGAAAGAAAGCTAAAGAGTTTTGAATTTAAGGACAGAGCCTAACCCTAAACTTCAAAGGTTCAGAAGAAACCTCTTCTCTCCAATTTGCTTAGACCTGGCCAGAAATCTGCTACTGCACAGTGGAGAGTAGAGAGCAATTTATTAGTGCCAGGCCAAGAGTAATGTCTATTTGGGTCTAACCTGGGTACCTATATGAATGTAGTTTTCTTTCTCCAACTATATAGATAGTCCTTATTTTTAGATGAGTTATGTCCCTAGAATTCTGTCTTGAGGGTAAAATTCTGACACTTGAGCTTTTACCTTCCTCTATACAGACCTTAGTGGAAACCAGTGTATGTGTGGGCAAAAATGGAAAATGAAGGATTGATCTTTATTAGATAGTGGACAAAGAACAGAGTGGGGAGTTGGGGAGTGATGAAAAGTGAATACTGCTTATAATCAGTCTTTGTTTACAGAATTGATTTTTTTAAGTAGAAGAAAAAACAGTTTCCACATAATGGAAAACAGAGGGTGAGATTCGGTTTAGTTAAACAAAGAGAGCCAGAGTATAACTTCAGACACACAGCTGAGCATTGATTGCTATATTTAAGTAGTTTTGAGGCTTTAAATAAATTTATCGAGGGATATATAAATATGGTCTTTCAAAATCAATACACAATTGCTACCAGTGATTGATTGATTAAAAACAAAGAGGGAATCAAAGTATAGATGAGTTTATATTTTTCACATTCTCTCTCCCTTCCCCAGAAAGAGTCAAAAACATTTTTCAACTTGAATGGGGTGCTTTTCTCACCAAGTGAATGGACTGATTCCACTTGCCACATCCCAAGCTGTTGGTTTCATGAAGCCAATTTTTGCAACACTAATAGAGAATCCATCAGCGTTGGGTGATATCCTAGGAAGGGACATGCCTTTAGCAGAGAATATGTGGAAATCGATGAATATAAATAGGCAAGAGAAAAGACTGTGGCCTTTGGAAAAAAGAAGTCTAATTCTGCTTAGTTGATTAGATCCATAGATGTATATTAGGATTGACTGACCTAAAGTTCCAGAATAGGAAGAAAGAAAAAATAGACTGATGAACAAGGATTTTAGAAAAGAATTACATTATGAAAGTTCTACTCTCTTCCTACTTCAAACTTAAGGATTTGTTTTAAATAAGGGACTAAAATAGCACTAATAATAAATTTCTGTATAATTTTTAAACATAATGACCATAACTCACACATATATAATGCTTTAAAATTTGAAAAGTATTTTGCATAATCTCTAACTTTTCAAATCATTTTCTTCCATATTATCCCAGTTTGTTCTCACTAAAAAAATAACAGAGACAAATGTGACAATATTCATTATTGTTATTAGTACTATGACTACCGTACTACTATTAAAGATCACAGCAAAAGGTGAGAAACAAGCAAATAATACAGGACTTTATATTCTATTCCCCATATGGGGGGGGGAACAGAGTGGTAAGAATTTGTATAGCACATGATAAGTGCTTTTACAAATATTATCTTATTTGAACCTCACAACTACCTGAGAGGTAGATGCTATTATTATCATCATTTTACACTTAAGTAAACTGAGGCAGAAATTATGTGACTTTCCCAGGATCATACAGCTAATAACTATCTAAGGCTGGCTTTGAACTCAGATTTTCCTGACTTCAGGTCCAGCACTAAGGCAGCACTACAGAAGCATCCTGACCCCAAACTATAAGTCAGTTCCCTGTACAAACAAATTACCCTAGGTTAAAGGCACTCTGTTGGTTTACTCTCCTAAAGCTATAGTTCATGAGCCCCCACCAATGTGTTTACCTTTTAATAGTCATCCAGAAGATACAATTAGCTCAGGTCAAAAGCATTTATTGAAATGGCATGATAAGAAAAAAAGCAATAACACTTTCCTTCCTTTTACTTAGGGTACACTCACAAATTCACTAGGAATTAGCTTGGAGAGCAGACACGAAGGTCACAAGTGGGGGAGGCAGCATTGTGCAGTAGTAAGAGCATTAGCTCTGTTGTCAAAACGCTGCCTCTGACATTTGCCATCTTGGTGACCTTGGCCAAGTCATTTAGCTTCTCTGGGTCTTAGTTTCCTCATCTATAAAATGATGTTGGATTATTAACATTGGAGGCCCCTTCCAACTTTAGATATGTGATCCTTGTATTAAGGGTCATTAGAAAAAAGATCTTAAATTTTCTACTCCATACTTTTAGAACAAGACATTTTATCACAAAAAATGAGCCTGATTCTCCTCCTCCTCCTCCTTCTCCTTCTTTCTGGAAAGGGTAAAAGTGGTAATGGGTAAGGTATTTGTCAGAATTACAAAAATATTGGTGCTAAGCATACCATTCCATATACTTCTTATAGGATTAAGAGCCAAGAAGGAAACATCAACTTTTTCTAGAAAGTTTGCCTCAGATTTAAACAGGCCTGAGTTTCACATTCCAGGGGCTGTGTTAGAAATACTATTTACTGAAAATCACTAAAGAACTCTAGGTCAGAACAAGGAACCAGGAATAGGCAAGGTAGTCACATGGAGGAAGAAGCTCACAAAGATACAACAAGGATACTTTTAAGTATTTTTTCAAATATAAATATTTTTGGTGACAGAAAAAAATTTTGATGCACTCTCTGTGACTTATTTTGTGATAAGTAGCATTATGTGTTGCAAAGTACACACACAGAGAGCACAATTTTCAAACCTTACCTGGTATGGGCAAATGTGTTGAGATCTAAGAGACAAGTAAGGATAAAAGACAGGGCTCTTCTGCCAACACACTGTATTGGCTTTTCCAAATTATTCTAAACTTCTGTGTGACTCAATTTCCCTATATGTAACAGTGGATAATATGATTGATTATTCACCAAGGTTGACATAAGAAATGTTTACTACTCACTGTTTGTCCATGATCCAGATTAATGCTGAAATGAAAGGCTTTAGTGGATTAACTAATTGACACATTTATTGATTGGTTATTAGTATTTAACCCTGTATAGAGTTCTATGAGAGATATAAAAGAAATTTAAATGGGGCCCCTGCTTTGAAGAAGCTTAAAGTACAGCTGGAAAGGTTATACAATCATATGTGAAGCAAGAAATCTGGTAACAGTACTGTAAATACTTATAGTTCTGCTCAGCCTAGAAGTCCTTTCATTTGCATTCCTAACTTTTTTGTAAGATTCAGAAGGAATAGGGATTAGTATCCTAACTGCCTAAAAAGGGTATGGGAATGAAGCAGGGAAGAGTATGAGATGGATGGATTCACAGCTAGAGAATGGGAATCCATAGAGAATTAGAAACCTAGAACAAGACACCAGATTTCCACATCGAGGGAGGCCATTTTGTTTGTTTCTTTGTTCAGAGACGTTTTTATTAGACATATGCTCCCATAACAAAATACATGAGGAAACGAGAAGGACTAGAGAACTTGACAATGGCTTACATTCCTTTGAAATTCAAGGACTGGGCCTACTTATGCCATGAATACGTTTTAGAAACAGGTGATAGGAAGGAGCCAAGTTCAAATCTGGGATCAAAAGCAAAATTACACTTCCTTTTTCTATACGTTCTACCATCTTCTCTTTCACTTACTATGAAATAATGTCACCATGTTATATCAACCATTCCTGAGTAAAGTCTCGAGGAGCCATGTGGTTTGATGCAGTGTAAAGAAAAAACAAATTTGTTCCTTCACTCCAGAAGAGAAAAGATTGTTGCTAGAAGGCAGTTTTTGAGGTCCCTTCTAGCCTAAAACCTATAATCATGCTATTAAAGGTCACTAGCAGAATGTAAACAGAAAAATAAATGTAATACAGTTCTTGACTTTTCTAGTTCATACTATTTTAGAACAAGAGGCTTTACAAAAAAAGAAGGAAACAGATTCATTTTTCTTTCTTATTGGAAGTAGTAAAAATGGTAATTAGTTTGGCATTCGTAAGAATTACAAAATTTTATGCTGAGCATAATTCTTGTAAATGTGAGCACCAGGTTCTACAGAACCTGTGGGAATGGTTGAGTAAACCACCCAGAGAAATTTTTCTTTCCTTATTTTCTGTTTTTTCATCCTCAAACAATGTTCCATCCTCAATTTGATCAAATCAGCAACTCTAGCTTTTACTGGTTAGGGACTTAATTGTCTTCTGGTCAATTTGGGATGTTGGACCTATGTGGAAGAGATTGTGTGTCTCATCTTGGGTGGTCTAAAGCATCTGGTAACTTTCTTGTGTACCAAGATGTTATTCTCAAAGGGTAAGGCCTGTCTACTGAGGTCAAGATGATTATTATTTTTAGATTCCCTTTCAGCATCTGGGTTCCTATCTCACCCCCCACTCCTCCTTGGAGAAGACTGCCTTTTGAAGATTCATGCTTCATGCTGTAATTTGTTGATGATAGAGTTGGTGTAGTAGAATATGTTGTAAGAAAGACATTAATACTTCATTTCTTCATTCATTACTTCATTCATCCATCCATTCAGCAACATTCACTCCCAAACTCCAGAGCTGACAAAATACCTGAGTCCAAATTCCATTTCAAAATGATGTATCTTTTTTATCCTTTTTATTTTTTTTCTATCCAACCAAAAATTTTAGTAGGATCATAAATTTTGAGCTAGAAGGGTCTAGTGAATTCCTGGGTACACGAATGTCCAGTGCAGCCTGTCATTTTACATATGAGGAAACTAAAGCCTAGAGGGGTCAAGTGATTTGACTAAGGTCACAGGGGTAGTAAGTGGCATGGCAAGTATTTAAACCCAGGTCCCCCAACTCCAAATCAAGCATGTTTTCCATTCTACCACACTGCCTCCTAGTTGGTTAAAAGGGAGGAAGACAGTTTTGCAAAATGGGTCAAAGCACATCAATATCCCTTCAGTTTTAACCTTTTATAGAAATACATTTGTCCTTACAATGACCATTCTTTTTTTTTTTTTAAAGCAATTGGGGTTAAGTAACTTGCCCAGGGTTACATGGCCAATTTTTTTGTGTGGGTGTTAAGTATCTGAGGCCGGAACCCATCCCAGGTCCTCCTGACTCTGGGGCCGGCGCTCTTACTCACTTCGCCACCTAGCCTCCCCACAATGACCATTCTTAAGCTGACTTTTCCAATGATCTGCTGTGTCCACTTGATTTTAGCTTAGAGATTGAAATGATATTTAATCTTCCAATGACATGTTTGTTGTTTGAACTCACTAGGGGACTGGGGCATACTGTTCAAAGGCTTCCTTTTTGAGCATTTAATACAAATGAAGGAGAAATTACTCAAATCAAGCTCAATTTTGCTCATACAGTCTCAAATTGGCAATACTCATTGCATTTCCTTTAGCCCCAAATGTAATGTCTGCACAGAGGCGGGGATATCAAACCTCATTAGAAGTCATTCTCTTTGTAATTGTAATTTTCTTTTGTTCATAGTGTAAATCAGCAGAGGATTTGTCCAGGGACAATGAAACTCTATTCATTAGCTCTGTGCCATGTTATTCGTGTTAACTTTACTGTGAGTGAAATCAATTCCCACAAATAGTAATTCTGTCTTACAGACAAGGAATTGGCCAGCCCCTGTTCTATACCTAGGAACCCCCTCTGTGCCCTGTCATTGCCAGTGGGGAGGGGGTGTTGTAGACTGTGGGAACATGTTTCAGGGGAAGCTTTTTTCATTACTGGGTTAGAATGTAATCAGAAACCTGAACCACTCTCCAAAAAAGCAATCCATCTCTGTATTCAGAACGTTTCCTCTAGATTACTTTCTGATCACTGACCTTGAAAGTTGTCTCACCTTTTAATTCTGCAGAGCATAATGAATTCTGTTAGAGCAGAGGGTTGGGTTTAAAGAACATCACACCCCTCTTGTAAGGAGGTGGGGGTGAGAAGGGTAAATTTGAAAGCTAGATAGGCACTTGAGATTTTGAGCAAAAGCCAATTAAAGTCTTTCCTAAGTTTTAGATTTATTTTGACTAATTTCAACTGGGTTCAAGAGTAGGGGGAAATATTCCATACTAATTTAGAAATTTAAGTAGGAGAAACAGGACGTATATAGGCCCATTTTCAATAATCCCATTGTAATACCCTGTATCTGAGCATTCCTGGGACTAAAGAATATATATGTATTCATATATATGTCCTATAAATAAACCTATAATATAGACTATTTATATTAATATATGTGTTCACCATAACTTCCAAAGAGCCTTGATTTCATTACTCTGGGCATTCCCTCTACTGGAGTTATAACACTTCCATGCCTTAAAAGATAATTTAATGTCCTGATTTAAAAAAAAAGAAATCTTAAATCAAATAACAGATGATCTTCTGGTGATAACCCTATCTGCACTTAGCTATGAAGGTTTAGGACAGCGGTGTCCACCTGGAGGCTTAGAGGTCATAGGTTCCCCACACCTGGTTTAGGATATAGACACATAAGTTAGCCTCTCTCATAGTCTTTCCAACTCATTAGACACTATCAGAGATTACACTCAGGTAGTAAAGCCTTTAAGACCACAATGTGGTATCAAAGGAGTACTTTACTGCAGGAATATACACATATCAATACATAAATGTGTGTGAGGGGTATATTTAGAAAAGGAGGGGAGAAACAGATAGACAAATAGATCATTCCATATATAACACAGAGGCATACATAGAAATTAATTGGTACTGTGGCTAGAGTAATCCAATTGTCAGGACACTTGGATATCAGACCCAAATCTTGATACTCATACTGTGTAATCCTAAACAAATCCCTTAACTTTCCTGAACCTCAGTTTCCTTATCTCTAAAATAGGCATAATAATATTTTTTCCTACCTGGCTCGTAAGGCTATTGTAGCAATTTATAAACCATAAATTCTAAGGAAATTTGAATTCTCCATCCGATATTGTTATACAAGCATGATATGATATATAGAGAACCAGTCTTAGAGTCAGGAAGACCTGAGTTCAAATTTGACCTCCATTATTTACTGGCTATGTGACCCTAAGCAAATCACTTAATCTCTCAGTGCCCCAGGCCACTCTCTTAGATGGGAAGTTGTAGGGCAGGTGCTAATTCACATTTGTGGTAGGAGATTACTCACTGGGCATTTCCTATATCTGGGAAATCTCAGTTAGTATCATGTGTAGATGTGTCTGTGTGAACACTAACACAAGTCAAGTTACACTAAAAACTATGACAGTTCTAAACAGTGCCCTGGTGCTAATAGTTGAAGTTTGAGTTGGTCAGCCAAGGCCTAAATATCATTCTTTTTTTAATAGAATTTTTTTAATTTAATATTTTTATTTTTTCAAATTAAATGTCATTTTTTTTGGAGGGGGGAAGGTGGGGCAATTGGGGTTAAATGACCTGCCCAAGGTCACACAGCTAGTACATGTTAAGTGTCTGAGGCTGGATTTGAATTCAGGTCCTCCTGACTCCAGGGTCAGTGCTCTATTCACTGCACCACGTAGCTGCCCCTAAAAAGTCATCCTTAATCCTCAATCGTGCTGATTCTCAGACACCTCCAGCATACACACCTCTAGAGGCTAAGCAGACCCTTAGAGTTGCAGCAGATATTGCAAAGCCAGGGATTCTGCTTCTCCTGGTGCCTGGATCTAATCACATTCAAATAGCAGGCTACAGTTTACACAGTGTTTTCTTCATAACTAATCAATCAATAAACATTTATTCAGTGCCTATCATGTGCCAGGTAGTATGCTAAATTCTAGGGATGCAAAAAGAGGCAGAAAGCAATCCCTGTCCACAAGGAGTTTACAGTCTAATGGGGGGAGGGGGGGACAACATGCAGATAAATATATACAAAGCAAGCTATATACAGGCTACACTGAAAATAATTAGTAGAGGGAAGACACAGGAATTAAGGGGAGTTGAGGAAGTGTTCCAGTAAAAGTCAGGGTTTTATTTGGAACTTCAAGGAAGTCAGTTGGCAGAATTAAGGAGGGAGAGTGTTCTAGTCATGGGAAACAGCCAAAAAAAATGCCCAGAGTCCAGAGATGTCATGTTCATGGTACATCCAGGGCCAATGTCACTGGATCAAATTGAGTTTGGTGGTACAAGCATGATTCTCCCTCCTTACCCATAAGGAAACCACACAGGGTGGTAGAGGAAGACAAGTGGAGAAGAGCTTAATGAGTTGCTCCAAATCACATAGGAAGCCCATAACAGAGCTCCAGGGGTTTTATTTGCCCTGTCTCCCAAGAGCTCAAGCAGTAGGATTTTACATGGTTTCACTTACCTTCTATTCAATCTGACTCAAGATCACACAATTTCAGGCTTATTACTTCAAAGGTCATACCAAAATAAGAATTCCTACTCCAACATTCCCCCCCCACACAAGTAATAATCATCCATCCTTCACATCAGTTTGTACAGTGACAGAACTCACTTTGTCCTGAGGCAGCCTGTGCCTCTTTTGGACAATTTTCATCGTTAGGTAGCTTTTCCTTACATCAAATCTACATTTTCTTCTATATTAACATTTCCCTAGATAGATGGAGCAGTGAGTGTGGAGTTAGTAAGACCTGAGTTCATATCCAGTCTCTGAACACTTACTAGCTTTGTAACTCTGGCCAAGCCCCTTAACCTATTTGCCTCAACTTTCCCAACTCTAAAATGGGACTAATAGCCCAACTTTGATGTGTTGTGTGGATCAAATGAGATGACATTTATAAAGTGCCTGGCACATAATAGGCACTATATAAATTTTATTCCCTTTTCTTCCCCTCTTCTCTCTCCCACCAAACCCTCCCCCCACCCTCCTCATCACTCCTAGTTCTATGAGGAACTGATAAGGGACAGACTTTCAGTTGTGGCTGGTCTGCTTACCTTGATGACTTTCCTCCTCTGAAAAAATGTGCTACCTGAATTTTTTATTTCACCTTATTCCTCAAGAAAGAGTACACAGCAGGATTTTGCGTGGTTTCACCTTCTTCCACATGATAATCTCACAATTGGAGGTTAAGCTGGGTTACCCGAATAGTCTCTTCAGAAATACAAATACTCCCGGAAGGTTAAGGAGCTGTCATTCATAAACAATTCAGTCAGACAACTTTATTCTAACATTTGCCTAAGAGCATCTAGAGCAAGGCAAAAAGGGGTTTTGATTAGGTATGGGGGAGGCTGAAGGGAGTATATGTAGGTAAGTTTGAAGCACGGGCACCTGGGGCTAGGGCAGGCTTGGGGGGGATGCTGTGGTGGGGAGGCTTGGGTCAATATGAGGGTTATGGGAACCTGGGGGCCTGATAAGGAGGGGCACCAGGAGGTGGGGGAGGGTGCAGATAAGGAGGTGGGAAAATGTCAAGGACAAACTTCACTTATTTCAAAATTTTGCCTAGGGCCAGCCCTGCATCCTGGAAAGGGGGACGAAATTCTTCCTCCTCCTCTTCCCTCCTGCTCACAGGACCCAGAACTCAGGCTAGTACTAATGGGACTATAGTTCTATTATATTATGGGTTAAATAGGCTTTTTCGGGTTGGCCTGGGAATTTAATCACCTTTTAGAACATTGTTCCTATAGGGAAATGTGTCCTGAGTTCCAAACAAACAATTTACCAGGTAAGCTTTTGGAATACATCCCATCAGTAATCTGCAGGTCTGCCTGAGTTCTTAAATCACTCTTTATTTATTTGCTGCTTTGGCTTCCTGGTATTGACAGGTCTGAGCCCCAAAGGACATGGCTATTTTGTTGAATAGGCTTAGTGAACATTTCAATTGCAATTGATTTTCAAAATACCAAGTGTTTAAGTATATTTTTTAAAATAAGTAATAAACATTATTATCATTCTTAACTGTAATATAATAATAATAATATCTGAGAAAGGCAACATGGCATGGCATACTGTAAAGAGACACAGCTTCAAAGGCCAAAAGGTCAAGGTTGAAATCTCAGTACATACTAGCTTTCTGACCCTGGGCAAGTCACCTAAACCTAAGCCTAGGCAACTCTCTAAGATCATAATTTTCAGAACAGTTGCTGGTCTGCCTTTAGCAGGGAAAGTTTCTTCACCAGGAGCTTTCTAAGTGAATGAGATCAGAGGTCAGGACAAATAACACTAGACATTTATAGCATTTTAAAGTTTGCAAATTGAAAATCAACTAAGTAACTTCTCCAAGGTCAAAATTTAAAAGACATATATGTTTGTATATACATATATGTGTATACATTCTTAGAAAAATGTTGATCTATTGTCGACCTATTTGCCATAGGTAGGCAATACAGACCTAGACATTCATTGCAAGTCCACTATTTTCATGTGACTGATTTATCTTGTGATTTGGAAGACTGGTTCTCTAGTGATTATGCCCCAGTATGTATCTATATAATGTAATCACATAGTGAATGTCGCAGTTCATGATAGATAGACATACACATACACATCGACACAGATAGATGCAGATAATGATATACAAATATAGGTATAGATAAAGAACACAAAGTATAGGATCATTAGATATGCAGCCATCATTACAGAATAGTATAGTGATTGACTGAAGAATGCTTTGTAAACATAGTGTTTATCTCCTTCCACAGGGAGAGGAATCCATGTATACCTAACTCTTAGTTAAAGGAATTGTCAAAGTGCCTTACCAAAGCTGGAGAAGCTGCCAGCTTCTTTGAACCACCACACTGTAGGATATATTCTGATGGTATTCACTCAAGTGGCCAAACTGCCTCTCCCATAGATTTACCTATGGAGAAGTGGGGGGAGGGGATAGTACAGATAGCCTGAATTGGAATCAGCTGTGTCCAATAAATAGCGGCCTAAAACTTCTGTAATTTTTGAAGCCATCATGGGAAATCATTTTTATCTTGAAATCAAAAATGTGGAGAGAAATGCCAAAATGTAAATAATTGTTTAGTACCATTTGCCAAAGTAAAGTCAACTTCTTAGTTTAGGAATACACAAATGTATTGTGCAAGACTTGATTCACTCATCAAATTATCTTGTCTGTTACATTTAGATTTGTGAAATATGGAAAGGGAAAAAAAAAGAAACAAAAAATCAGAGAAAACTAGGTTGTTGTTTTTTTTTTTTCTGTTATTGTTTTTCTTCTGTCACTTGCCCCTGGACCCTCAGGTCTTTATGAGAAACAAACTTATGCCACAAAATTGCTGAAGTAGTGTCAAATGAGACTTACAAAATATGAAGTGAACACAAATTAGATTACAGTCTGCTTTTATAATTGGCATTGGAAGACAGGACTAACAACTGTGCATGCCATACACTAGCTGTGTGACAGCAGGCTTTTGCCCCATACAGTTTTTTTATAATAATATAATTTGACCTGGGGCATATCCGAATCAGTGTAATGTCGAACCATGTCAGAATGCTTTCTCACAGTATGAAAATTAAAGATATTTGAATTTAATAAACCAGAGAACCTGAAACTTGAAAGAATAAGCAAGTCTTTTCAAAACAGTGACGTCAAAAATGTGCATACCCCCTTGCTCCCAGAGCAGCGCAAATATTTGCCTCCTAAATAAATGTTCTTGTGTCAGACACATGGCAAACACCAGCCAAACATTTGCCCCTTTTTGAATAGTCTTGATTTTGTTTCAGAAAAGACTCAGTTTTTTTCTTTTTTTTTTTTTTTACCCCTCCTTTTCCTCAGGTACAATCCTTGGATTTACTCTCCGGCCGTACAAAATGACCTACCGGGAGGTGAAGTACTTTTCCTTCCCAGGAGAACTTTTAATGAGGATGTTACAGATGTTGGTATTACCACTCATCGTCTCCAGCTTAGTCACAGGTACCAAAGTCAACTTTGCTTTGCTTTTTCCTATCTTTTGTTTATCACAATAAATTGTAAAAGTGAAAAGCCCCTCGGTTTTGGCTGGATGCATGTTCCAGTCTAGAACGAAAAGTTCCCTTCAAAATGGTGGCAGGGAGGTTTTTTTTGTTTTCGTTTTGTTTTGTTTTGTTTTTTAGTAATGCATGAGTGATCACGCCTCTCCCATTTGACCAATCACAAAGGGAAACGGATTTTAAATAGCCAATTAATCTGCTCTGTCTTCAGTATGAAAGAGGTACCCTTCTGAAAACACGTTCTCTACCGAGTACAACAGGTCTGTTTTCTCACCCTCTTATCCCACCCAGATAACATCTGGTTGGACAGCCTATTAGCTATTGATGCAAGAATGCTTGTTCTAAGAACCGCCAAGACTTGAACTGCGGCCTCCGTGGAAGCCTCACCACGAGGTAATGCCACCACGACACACCCACAAGACTCTGCTGCCACCAGCAATGTATCTTTTCTGACCTCCCTGCATGATTTCGTTTCCTTCTCCAGTTATACTCCCCACCCCCCAAACCTTTTCAACGAGGGGAGAACTGGGAGGGGGTGGGGAGCCTTTTCCCATGTATAATATATATGTTTTCCCTATAAAGTGTCAAGGTTCATTTCACCTCCTGAACTGCGGAATTCCAGAGTAGAAACTAGCAGGATAGGATTGTGTCCTCCTGAGAGACAGGGAGAGAGAAGTAAAAAGAGTGTGTGTGTGTGCGCCTGGGATAGGGGCCACAAGTAACTCCTGACCGGGTTGCTGTTGAAAGCTTATTTGCATGCTCGCTCGTGATTGGTGCACACCCGTGGAACTGAGAGGCTCGAGAGCTATGTCCATTCCTGAGCATTCCACCCCACCCACTCTCTCATTCCCCCGACTTCAGCACATCCACTATGTGTAGGCAGAATGCTGGAAGGCACCGGAGCTGTGAAGTTTAGCTTCTGGAATCAGAGGGGTAGTTCAGACGTCAAATCACACCAGCTCTTTCTGAGCCAGAATCCGACCCATCCAGCTACCTCTCTCACCTCGGGGGCGGGGGGGAGGGAAGGAGGGCATATTTGAAAGCAATAGAATTTTAAGCTAAAAAGGACCCTGGAGATCTTCTCATCCCATCCCCACATTTTACAGATGAATAAACTGAGGGATGTCCCAAGAAAGAAAGCGACTTAACCACTGTTCAGTATCTAGCTAGTAGCAGAGCTGGGACCTGACCACAGCTCCCTCGAACTTCACAGTCAGTGCTTGACTCATTTTATCGTGATGTCTGTCATGATCCACTTTAGAGATTTATGACTGTTAAGTGCTTTGTAAAGCTTAGAGCACCCTATAAATGTAAACCATTATTAGTATTACTTGTCTCCACTCACCCAGTATCAGATTCACTGCATATTGCATGTATCCCAGTAAGACAGGGAAAGTCTGACACCTACCCCCCACCCCTACCCCCACAGGCCACCTTAAAAAAAAAAAAAGATATTTCTGTCTGGCACATTTTGGGTACTTGTTTGCAAACTAACTCTTCATCGCCTGATAATACGCTATTGCACAAGGATACTTCCACATTTGTTACTTCTGTGCTGCAGTTTTTCTGGGAAGCAAGTTGTGTACAAATAGTCCAGAACAGAAAAACACACTTTTTAGTGGGTTTTATTGGAACAATGAGTTCCTCACCACTGTTCCTGCTTCCTGCCCCTCTGACAGTCCTTCAGTGTCACCTGATAGGACCATCTCTCTCTTTTCCTAAATTTGGCACACCCCATTAGGGTCCTTTATTCCTTTTAGCTTGCTTTTCTCTCTTGCAAGGTGGGACAAAGGCCAACATCTTTTGCTCCTGGCAGCCCTGCTGAGACCCCATTGCTAATAGTCACTAATCACTGGTTGAAGGAGGTCAGCCAGAGATCCTGTTGTGTGTTATTTGATTATAGAAAACGTTTCTTCGATTCCTTGGACATCCCAAATGACAGCTGTAAACTTGGCATTGTTGATTTGAAAGAGAGCTTCCTGGAGGGAGTGGGAGGTACTGACTGGAAGGACAAGACCCCAAAAGACGGCTTTTGGCAACTCTCTTTGGAAGGCTTTTGTGACTGGAAACCTCCAAGGTAGAAACCTAAAGTTTAAAAAACAAAGGAAAATGGAATTGCAGCCAAGTTGTTGCTGCCCACTTTATGGGTACCTGCTGAGTTCAAGAATGGAAAAGTAGTTGTAGCAGCAAGGCAGATGGGACCAGAGCAGGGAGCCAAACTCTCTGGGCTCACTGCCCCCCAGGACCTGACTTCTCTTTTAACTATACTACCTGAGTGAAGGCTTTATGAGTGAGTTTCTCCTCCCCATTCTGACAGTCAGTCTTTGTGTGATTTTAGCCAAGTTTCTCAGGCCCTCCCCTTGTTTTCTTCCTTTATTTTTTCAGCATCCTTGGAGACAGTTGTATACCTGCTCACTAAAAGATGAGCAAAAAAGTGTTTAGAGCTGATGTAGGCACCTTTTAAGTTAGCAGAAGTTAGCATGTGACATGCTTGTAGGGCTGTGTAAAATCCAGACATGAGAGAAGTTTGAAGTTTGAAAGATGAAGGAACTGGCTAGGCAACAGGTGGCTGATTTAGTCCCTTCCTTCTCCCTTTCTCCTCCTCCTGTGTACTTCTCAACTGCAAGTAAAGACAAAAAAAAAGTTTATTTTGCTCTTTTATTTTGCCTATCTTATGAAAGGCTTGGTAGCAGAGAAAGTTAAAACTCTTGGACAGAATGCAGTTTGGGGACTGTTGTTGGGTTCTGTGTACTGAGCCTGTACTAGACTTGTGCTTCATTTACACAAGAAAGAGAAAATTCATTAATCTTGGTCTTAGAAAATGATTGTTGGACACAAAGAGATCCTAAGTAGTTATTCAGTTTCAGAGAACTTGCCTATATGAAAGAGACCAGCTCAAAGGTATCATTCAACTTGCCAAAGATACTTCAGGCTTTTGTGCCAAAGGAGTAAGTCAAAGCCACATATTAGTTTGACTGTTTCTGATGAGTTGGCATATACCCAGTAGCCTTCTGTGGCCTTTCTAAAGGTAGGTGATTTCATGATAAGGGAGCTTGTCTTTCTGAAATGAAGCATATTCAGACTCAGACATCCACTGGGATATGACTGGACCTCAAGTGTGCAGCTTTTCCTACAGAGTGATAGCTCTGGGCCAAAGTTTAACCCATAACAGGGACTCTGCTACTCAACACACCATCTCCTGCATGCTAAACAAATAGCTATCAGAAAACAGGTACTCTACATCTTGTTAGTGTAGTTCAGGTTGTTTAATTGATGCTAGCCTTTTCTCTGAATGCCATGAATGCCAGCTTAAGAACTCAGAGGTCATTCCCCAGTGAAATGCTTTTTCCATTGGGAAATCTATTGAGAGTGAATATTCTGACTACAGCCCTCTCTGCTTTTGGGTAGGACAGATCCGAAGTACACATCAAACCCACACCCATTACTTTTCATTATTTTATTTGGCCAAAGCATTTCATTTAGGGAATTAAGGAAAATGTACCTTAACTTTAATTCTGCCAATCTTACCTTGAAATTTCCCCTGTGAAGTCCCATTTATGCTCTTTGAAGTAGAATATTCATATTTGATCATTCTAACTCCTCTAAGAAATGTTTTCCTAAAATTCAAATCCCCATACCTATTGAAGATCTGAAGTACATGGAGGGCAGATTAGAATTTGAGAAACTAAGGGAAAGAATTGGGGTAAAAGCTTTTCAGCCAAGTATTTAATTTTCTTAAGAGAAGAGTAAGTCTATTTCAATATAGAATAAATGGTATCTGGCAATATGTGACTAATTTCATCATTGGCTCCGTCCAAGGTAGGTTTTTTCAGGCCAAAGATATTACACATGTTGGCTTTCTGAAGAAGTTAACAGTAAAATGATTAAATCTTCATGACATCTGACACATGGCCCCCTGTTGACTTTTGGAATCTCTACAGCAAATTAGAGCTAGCTTTCCCATACATATTTATTCTTCCTCTCCTTCTTCCTCTTTTCCTCTTACCCCTTTCTCATCATTTCAGAGTCCCTAAAAATGCATTTATTTTGAATCACTATCTGTATCTTTGACACAAAAGTCTGCATAAAAGACATTATTTTGGTCATGTTTCCATAGTAGAAAGTGAATAAGGTAGGTGACAGACAGCAGGCATTGAGACAGGTAGCCAGGAATTTTACATATTCAATCTTTACATCTCTTGGTAAAATTGTGAAGCAGGAAAAAAATTGCAGTAAGCTCCCTTCCCCTCCCTCACCCCCCAGTCTCCCTTTCTGAAATCACATGGTATAATTTCAGGCATATAAATTCAGACACTCAGGAAGGAAAGATTCATTTAGTCAGAGGGCCTTCTTGATGTACCTCAAATGACAACAACATGGGCAAACATCATTTCATATCTAGTTACGACTGACACTACCTACAGAAAGAAAAAGTAATTTCACTACTTACCATAGGGAAGAGAGAGTTTGATTGACTTTAAGAATATAAACTAAAAGGTAGAGTTGTAGAGATGTATCATTCTTCTGGTCTTCTTAAGATTCAAATTTAACAAATGTTAACACCATCTATATGTAGACCTGTAAGCTTGAGGTGGCATCTCTGAGGTAATATCACAATACATGTCACATAGTATTTTAATAGTTTCCCTACGTATATTTTCTCCAGTAAATTCATTAAACAACTTACCACTGAAGTCAGGCAGCTTGTGTATCATAAGAGATTTCACAGTTACAGACCAGGGTCTTGTGCATCTGGAAGAGAAATGGTCAGTTGCACTTGTGGAGATGGGCATTTTGTAAGTGCAAGATATGTGGAACAAACAAAGGGAGAAATTTAACCCAAAGTTATTATGGCTTCATGTAACTTATTTGAACATGTAATTCTCAAGGTTGATTGTTTGCAGAAACAAGGAGATGGGGCCTAGACCTGTGATTTCAATGATTTAAGACAGCAGTTTTGTTCTCAGACTCCCTTTACATTCTTAACAACAAAGAGTTTTTGTTTATGTGGATTTATCTATCAATATTTAGCGATTAAAACATCTAAATATTATTATAAAAATAGTTTTGCCCTTGCAAGTTCCCTGCGAGAGTCTCCATATTGAGAACTGCTGGCTTAGGGAAATCCCAGGTAAGGAAATTCCCTTCACCAACGTAGGTCTGCAACTTCTCTGCCACTTCTAGCCTCAGAAAGCTAGAGGGTTGGATTAGTTAAGTGATCTGGGGTCACACAGCTAGTATGTGTCAGAATTTAAGACTTGAATGCAGGTTTGATAGTTTCTAGGACCTCTCTCTCTCTCTCTCTGTACTCTGCCACTGTCTCTTACATGAACTGAGACTTAAAAAAAATTAAAAAAAACTTTCAGTAGTTCACCCATAAAACCTTTGGTGTGTGCTTGTTGCCCTCTGGGAAAGAAGCTGAATCCAGCAAGCTTCTTACTTTTCAATTATGCTCTTACTTTCCTATAACCCTGTTTGGATGTTTAAGGCATAGATAGATTTTTCTCCCCTTCAGAAGAATCTACAAAATCATTTACCAGCAAAGGAATGGCAGAATTTGGGTTGGTTTTCCTCTTGTAGTCACTAAGAAACCTCTGAAGAGAAAGAAAGGAAAGAAGGAAGGAAGTAAGGAAGGAAGGAGAAAGAAAGAAAGAAAGAAAGAAAGAAAGAAAGAAAGAAAGAAAGAAAGAAAGAAAGAAAGAAAGAAAGAAAGGAAGGAAGGAA